>NW_026284014.1:0-167204 GCF_023373465.1 Oncorhynchus keta
GTAATGCTTCGTTCCGTTACGTATTGCTTACCTGGTCTGTCATTATATAATAGAGACAGTATATCGACCTGGTCTGTCATAATATAATAGAGACAGTATATCTAGCTGGTCTGTCATAATATAATAGAGACAGTATATCGACCTGGTCTGTCATAATACAATAGAGACAGTAGATCTAGCTGGTCTGTCATAATATAATAGAGACAGTATATTTAGTTGGTCTGTCATAATATAATAGAGACACTAGATCTAGCTGGTCTGTCATAATATAATAGAGATAGTAGATCTAGCTGGTCTGTCATAATACAATAGAGACAGTAGATCTAGCTGGTCTGTCATAATATAATAGAGACAGTAGATCTACCTGGTCTGTCAAAATATAATAGAGACAGTAGATCTACCTGGTCTGTCAAAATATAATAGAGACAGTATATTTAGTTGTTCTGTCATAATATAATAGAGACACTAGATCTAGCTGATCTGTCACAATATATTAGAGATAGTAGATCTAGCTGGTCTGTCATAATACAATAGAGACAGTAGATCTAGCTGGTCTGTCAAAATATAATAGAGACAGTAGATCTAGCTGGTCTGTCATAATACAATAGAGACAGTAGATCTAGCTGGTCTGTCATAATAAAATAGACAGCATATCTTGCTGGTCGGTCATATTATAATAGAGACAGTAGATCTAGCTGGTCTGTCATAATATAATAGAGACAGTAGATCTAGCTGGTCTGTCATATTATAATAGAGACAGGAAATCTAGCTGGTCAGTCATAATATAATAGAGATAGTAGATCTACCTGGTCTGTCATAATATAATAGAGACAGTAGATCTAGCTGGTCTGTCATATTATAATAGAGGCAGTAGATCTACCTGGTCTGTCATAGTATAATAGAAACAGTAGATCTAGCTGGTCTGTCATAATATAATAGAGACAGTAGATCTAGCTGGTCTGTCATAATACAATAGAGACAGTAGATCTAGCTGGTCTGTCATAATAAAATAGACAGCATATCTTGCTGGTCGGTCATATTATAATAGAGACAGGAGATCTAGCTGGTCAGTCATAATATAATAGAGATAGTAGATCTACCTGGTCTGTCATAATACAATAGAGACAGTAGATCTACCTGGTCTGACATAATATAATAGAGACAGTAGATCTAGCTGGTCTGTCATATTATAATAGAGACAGTAGATCTACCTGGTCTGTCATAATATAATAGAGACAGTAGATCTAGCTGGTCTGTCAAAATATAATACAGACAGTAGATCTAGCTGGTATGTCATAATATAATAGGGACAGTAGATCTAGCTGGTCTGTCATAATATAATAGAGACAGTGTATCTACCAGGTCTGTCATAATATAACAGAGCCAGTAGATCCAGCTGGTCTGTCATAATATAACAGAGACAGTAGATCTACCTGGTATGTCAAAATATAATAGAGACAGTAGATCTAGCTGGTCTGTCATAATATAATAGAGACAGTAGATCTAGCTGGTCTGTCATAATACAATAGAGACAGTAGATCTACCTGGTCTGTCATAGTATAATAGAAACAGTAGATCTAGCTGGTCTGTCATAATACAATAGAGACAGTAGATCTAGCTGGTCTGTCATAATAAAATAGAGACAGTAGATCTAGCTGGTCTGTCATAGTATAATAGAGACAGTAGATCTAGATGGTCTGTCATAGTACAATAGAGATATAGAGACAGTAGATCTAGCTGGTCTGTCATATTATAATAGAGACAGTAGATCTAGCTGGTCTGTCATATTATAATAGAGCCAATTGATCTAGCTGGTCTCTCATAATACAATAGCGAGAATAGATCTAGCTGGTCTGTCATAATATAATAGAGACAGTAGATCTAGCTGGTCTGTCATAATACAATAGAGACAGTAGATCTAGCTGGTCTGTCATAATAAAATAGACAGTAGATCTAGCTGGTCTGTCATAATACAATAGAGACAGTAGATCTAGCTGGTCTGTCATAATATAATAGACACAGTAGATCTAGCTGGTCTGTCATAATATAATAGACAGTAGATCTAGCTGGTCTGTCATAATATAATAGACACAGTAGATCTAGCTGGTCTGTCATAATATAATAGAGACAGTATATATACCTGGTCTGTCATTATATAATAGAGACAGTATATCGACCTGGTCTGTCATAATATAATAGAGACAGTATATCTAGCTGGTCTGTCATAATATAATAGAGACAGTATATCGACCTGGTCTGTCATAATACAATAGAGACAGTAGATCTAGCTGGTCTGTCATAATATAATAGAGACAGTATATTTAGTTGGTCTGTCATAATATAATAGAGACACTAGATCTAGCTGGTCTGTCATAATATAATAGAGATAGTAGATCTAGCTGGTCTGTCATAATACAATAGAGACAGTAGATCTAGCTGGTCTGTCATAATATAATAGAGACAGTAGATCTACCTGGTCTGTCAAAATATAATAGAGACAGTAGATCTACCTGGTCTGTCAAAATATAATAGAGACAGTATATTTAGTTGTTCTGTCATAATATAATAGAGACACTAGATCTAGCTGATCTGTCACAATATATTAGAGATAGTAGATCTAGCTGGTCTGTCATAATACAATAGAGACAGTAGATCTAGCTGGTCTGTCAAAATATAATAGAGACAGTAGATCTAGCTGGTCTGTCATAATACAATAGAGACAGTAGATCTAGCTGGTCTGTCATAATAAAATAGACAGCATATCTTGCTGGTCGGTCATATTATAATAGAGACAGTAGATCTAGCTGGTCTGTCATAATATAATAGAGACAGTAGATCTAGCTGGTCTGTCATATTATAATAGAGACAGGAAATCTAGCTGGTCAGTCATAATATAATAGAGATAGTAGATCTACCTGGTCTGTCATAATATAATAGAGACAGTAGATCTAGCTGGTCTGTCATATTATAATAGAGGCAGTAGATCTACCTGGTCTGTCATAGTATAATAGAAACAGTAGATCTAGCTGGTCTGTCATAATATAATAGAGACAGTAGATCTAGCTGGTCTGTCATAATACAATAGAGACAGTAGATCTAGCTGGTCTGTCATAATAAAATAGACAGCATATCTTGCTGGTCGGTCATATTATAATAGAGACAGGAGATCTAGCTGGTCAGTCATAATATAATAGAGATAGTAGATCTACCTGGTCTGTCATAATACAATAGAGACAGTAGATCTACCTGGTCTGACATAATATAATAGAGACAGTAGATCTAGCTGGTCTGTCATATTATAATAGAGACAGTAGATCTACCTGGTCTGTCATAATATAATAGAGACAGTAGATCTAGCTGGTCTGTCAAAATATAATACAGACAGTAGATCTAGCTGGTATGTCATAATATAATAGGGACAGTAGATCTAGCTGGTCTGTCATAATATAATAGAGACAGTGTATCTACCAGGTCTGTCATAATATAACAGAGCCAGTAGATCCAGCTGGTCTGTCATAATATAACAGAGACAGTAGATCTACCTGGTATGTCAAAATATAATAGAGACAGTAGATCTAGCTGGTCTGTCATAATATAATAGAGACAGTAGATCTAGCTGGTCTGTCATAATACAATAGAGACAGTAGATCTACCTGGTCTGTCATAGTATAATAGAAACAGTAGATCTAGCTGGTCTGTCATAATACAATAGAGACAGTAGATCTAGCTGGTCTGTCATAATACAATAGAGACAGTAGATCTAGCTGGTCTGTCATAGTATAATAGAGACAGTAGATCTAGATGGTCTGTCATAGTACAATAGAGATATAGAGACAGTAGATCTAGCTGGTCTGTCATATTATAATAGAGACAGTAGATCTAGCTGGTCTGTCATATTATAATAGAGCCAAATGATCTAGCTGGTCTCTCATAATACAATAGCGAGAATAGATCTAGCTGGTCTGTCATAATATAATAGAGACAGTAGATCTAGCTGGTCTGTCATAATACAATAGAGACAGTAGATCTAGCTGGTCTGTCATAATAAAATAGACAGTAGATCTAGCTGGTCTGTCATAATACAATAGAGACAGTAGATCTAGCTGGTCTGTCATAATATAATAGACACAGTAGATCTAGCTGGTCTGTCATAATATAATAGACAGTAGATCTAGCTGGTCTGTCATAATATAATAGACACAGTAGATCTAGCTGGTCTGTCATAATATAATAGAGACAGTATATATACCTGGTCTGTCATTATATAATAGAGACAGTATATCGACCTGGTCTGTCATAATATAATAGAGACAGTATATCTAGCTGGTCTGTCATAATATAATAGAGACAGTATATCGACCTGGTCTGTCATAATACAATAGAGACAGTAGATCTAGCTGGTCTGTCATAATATAATAGAGACAGTATATTTAGTTGGTCTGTCATAATATAATAGAGACACTAGATCTAGCTGGTCTGTCATAATATAATAGAGATAGTAGATCTAGCTGGTCTGTCATAATACAATAGAGACAGTAGATCTAGCTGGTCTGTCATAATATAATAGAGACAGTAGATCTACCTGGTCTGTCAAAATATAATAGAGACAGTAGATCTACCTGGTCTGTCAAAATATAATAGAGACAGTATATTTAGTTGTTCTGTCATAATATAATAGAGACACTAGATCTAGCTGATCTGTCACAATATATTAGAGATAGTAGATCTAGCTGGTCTGTCATAATACAATAGAGACAGTAGATCTAGCTGGTCTGTCATATTATAATAGAGACAATTGATCTAGCTGGTCTGTCATAATGTCATATTATAATTGAGATAATAGATCTAGCTGGTCTGTCATAATATAATAGAGACAGTAGATCTAGCTGGTCTGTCATATTATAATAGAGACAATTGATCTAGCTGGTCTGTCATAATACAATAGCGAGAATAGATCTAGCTGGTCTGTCATTTTATAATGGAGTCGGTATATCTACCTGGTCTCTCATAATATATTAGAGACAGTAGATCTAGCTGGTCTGTCATAATACAATAGAGACAGTAGATCTAGCTGGTCTGTCATAATAAAATAGACAGCATATCTTGCTGGTCTGTCATAATATAATAGACAGTAGATCTAGCTGGTCTGTCATAATATAATAGAGACAGTATATCTACCTGGTCTGTCATAATATAATAGAGACAGTATATCGACCTGGTCTGTCATAATATAATAGAGACAGTATATCGTCCTGGTCTGTCATAATACAGAAGAGACAGTAGATCTAGCTGGTCTGTCATAATATAATAGACACAGTAGATCTAGCTGGTCTGTTATAATATAATAGAGACAGTAGATCTAGCTGGTCTGTCATAGTATAATAGGGACAGTAGATCTACCTGGTCTGTCAAAATATAATAGAGACAGTAGATCTAGCTGGTCTGTCATATTATAATAGAGACAGTAGATCTAGCTGGTCTGTCATATTATAATAGAGACAATTGATCTAGCTGGTCTCTCATAATACAATAGCGAGAATAGATCTAGCTGGTCTGTCATAATACAATAGAGACAGTAGATCTAGCTGGTCTGTCATAATATAATAGAGACAGTAGATCTAGCTGGTCTGTCATAATACAATAGAGACAGTAGATCTAGCTGGTCTGTCATAATATAATAGAGACAGTAGATCTAGCTGGTCTGTCATATTATAATAGAGGCAGTAGATCTACCTGGTCTGTCATAGTATAATAGAAACAGTAGATCTAGCTGGTCTGTCATAATATAATAGAGACAGTAGATCTAGCTGGTCTGTCATAATACAATAGAGACAGTAGATCTAGCTGGTCTGTCATAATAAAATAGACAGCATATCTTGCTGGTCTGTCATAATAAAATAGACAGTAGATCTAGCTGGTCTGTCATAATATAATAGAGACAGTATATCTACCTGGTCTGTCATAATATAATAGAGACAGTATATCGACCTGGTCTGTCATAATATAATAGAGACAGTATATCTAGCTGGTCTGTCATAATATAATAGAGACAGTATATCGACCTGGTCTGTCATAATACAATAGAGACAGTAGATCTAGCTGGGCTGTCATAATATAATAGAGACAGTATATTTAGTTGGTCTGTCATAATATAATAGAGACACTAGATCTAGCTGGTCTGTCATAATATAATAGAGATAGTAGATCTAGCTGGTCTGTCATAATACAATAGAGACAGTAGATCTAGCTGGTCTGTCATAATATAATAGAGACAGTAGATCTACCTGGTCTGTCAAAATATAATAGAGACAGTAGATCTACCTGGTCTGTCAAAATATAATAGAGACAGTATATTTAGTTGTTCTGTCATAATATAATAGAGACACTAGATCTAGCTGATCTGTCACAATATATTAGAGATAGTAGATCTAGCTGGTCTGTCATAATACAATAGAGACAGTAGATCTAGCTGGTCTGTCATATTATAATAGAGACAATTGATCTAGCTGGTCTGTCATAATGTCATATTATAATTGAGATAATAGATCTAGCTGGTCTGTCATAATATAATAGAGACAGTAGATCTAGCTGGTCTGTCATATTATAATAGAGACAATTGATCTAGCTGGTCTGTCATAATACAATAGCGAGAATAGATCTAGCTGGTCTGTCATTTTATAATGGAGTCGGTATATCTACCTGGTCTCTCATAATATATTAGAGACAGTAGATCTAGCTGGTCTGTCATAATACAATAGAGACAGTAGATCTAGCTGGTCTGTCATAATAAAATAGACAGCATATCTTGCTGGTCTGTCATAATATAATAGACAGTAGATCTAGCTGGTCTGTCATAATATAATAGAGACAGTATATCTACCTGGTCTGTCATAATATAATAGAGACAGTATATCGACCTGGTCTGTCATAATATAATAGAGACAGTATATCGTCCTGGTCTGTCATAATACAGAAGAGACAGTAGATCTAGCTGGTCTGTCATAATATAATAGACACAGTAGATCTAGCTGGTCTGTTATAATATAATAGAGACAGTAGATCTAGCTGGTCTGTCATAGTATAATAGGGACAGTAGATCTACCTGGTCTGTCAAAATATAATAGAGACAGTAGATCTAGCTGGTCTGTCATATTATAATAGAGACAGTAGATCTAGCTGGTCTGTCATATTATAATAGAGACAATTGATCTAGCTGGTCTCTCATAATACAATAGCGAGAATAGATCTAGCTGGTCTGTCATAATATAATAGAGACAGTAGATCTAGCTGGTCTGTCATAATATAATAGAGACAGTAGATCTAGCTGGTCTGTCATAATACAATAGAGACAGTAGATCTAGCTGGTCTGTCATAATATAATAGAGACAGTAGATCTAGCTGGTCTGTCATAATATAATAGAGGCAGTAGATCTACCTGGTCTGTCATAGTATAATAGAAACAGTAGATCTAGCTGGTCTGTCATAATATAATAGAGACAGTAGATCTAGCTGGTCTGTCATAATACAATAGAGACAGTAGATCTAGCTGGTCTGTCATAATAAAATAGACAGCATATCTTGCTGGTCTGTCATAATATAATAGACAGTAGATCTAGCTGGTCTGTCATAATATAATAGAGACAGTATATCTACCTGGTCTGTCATAATATAATAGAGACAGTATATCGACCTGGTCTGTCATAATATAATAGAGACAGTATATCGACCTGGTCTGTCATAATACAGAAGAGACAGTAGATCTAGCTGGTCTGTCATAATATAATAGACACAGTAGATCTAGCTGGTCTGTTATAATATAATAGAGACAGTAGATCTAGCTGGTCTGTCATAGTATAATAGGGACAGTAGATCTACCTGGTCTGTCAAAATATAATAGAGACAGTAGATCTAGCTGGTCTGTCATATTATAATAGAGACAGTAGATCTAGCTGGTCTGTCATATTATAATAGAGACAATTGATCTAGCTGGTCTCTCATAATACAATAGCGAGAATAGATCTAGCTGGTCTGTCATAATACAATAGAGACAGTAGATCTAGCTGGTCTGTCATAATATAATAGAGACAGTAGATCTAGCTGGTCTGTCATAATACAATAGAGACAGTAGATCTAGCTGGTCTGTCATAATAAAATAGACAGTAGATCTAGCTGGTCTGTCATAATAAAATAGACAGTAGATCTAGCTGGTCTGTCGAAATATAATAGAGACAGTATATTTAGTTGGTCTGTCATAATATAATAGAGACACTAGATCTAGCTGGTCTGTCATAATATAATAGAGATAGTAGATCTAGCTGGTCTGTCATAATACAATAGAGACAGTAGATCTAGCTGGTCTGTTATAATATAATAGAGACAGTAGATCTAGCTGGTCTGTCATAATATAATAGAGACAGTAGATCTAGCTGGTCTGTCATATTATAATAGAGGCAGTAGATCTACCTGGTCTGTCATAGTATAATAGAAACAGTAGATCTAGCTGGTCTGTCATAATATAATAGAGACAGTAGATCTAGCTGGTCTGTCATAATATAATAGAGACAGTGTATCTACCAGGTCTGTCATAATATAACAGAGACAGTAGATCTACCTGGTATGTCAAAATATAATAGAGACAGTAGATCTAGCTGGTCTGTCATAATATAATAGAGACAGTAGATCTAGCTGGTCTGTCATATTATAATAGAGTCAGTAGATCTAGCTGGTCTGTCATAATATAATAGAGATTGTAGTTTAACCTGGTCTGTCATAATAGAATAGAGACAGTAGATCTAGCTGGCCTGTCATAATATAATAGAGACAGTGTATCTACCAGGTCTGTCATAATATAACAGAGATAGTAGATCTAGCTGGTCTGTCATAATATAATAGAGACAGTAGATCTAGCTGGTCTGTCATATTATAATAGAGACAGTAGATCTAGCTGGTCTGTCATATTATAATAGAGACAGTAGATCTAGCTGGTCTGTCAAAATATAATAGAGATTGTAGTTTAACCTGGTCTGTCATAATTGAATAGAGACAGTAGATCTACCAGGTCTGTCATAATATAACAGAGATAGTAGATCTAGCTGGTCTGTCATAATATAATAGAGACAGTAGATCTAGCTGGTCTGTCATAATACAATAGAGACAGTAGATCTAGCTGGTCTGTCATAATAAAATAGACAGTAGATCTAGCTGGTCTGTCATAATACAATAGAGACAGTAGATCTAGCTGGTCTGTCATAATATAATAGACACAGTAGATCTAGCTGGTCTGTCATAATATAATAGACAGTAGATCTAGCTGGTCTGTCATAATATAATAGACACAGTAGATCTAGCTGGTCTGTCATAATATAATAGAGACAGTATATATACCTGGTCTGTCATTATATAATAGAGACAGTATATCGACCTGGTCTGTCAAAATATAATAGAGACAGTAGATCTAGCTGGTCTGTCATATTATAATAGAGACAGTAGATCTAGCTGGTCTGTCATATTATAATAGAGACAATTGATCTAGCTGGTCTCTCATAATACAATAGCGAGAATAGATCTAGCTGGTCTGTCATAATACAATAGAGACAGTAGATCTAGCTGGTCTGTCATAATATAATAGAGACAGTAGATCTAGCTGGTCTGTCATAATACAATAGAGACAGTAGATCTAGCTGGTCTGTCATAATATAATAGAGACAGTAGATCTAGCTGGTCTGTCATATTATAATAGAGGCAGTAGATCTACCTGGTCTGTCATAGTATAATAGAAACAGTAGATCTAGCTGGTCTGTCATAATATAATAGAGACAGTAGATCTAGCTGGTCTGTCATAATACAATAGAGACAGTAGATCTAGCTGGTCTGTCATAATAAAATAGACAGCATATCTTGCTGGTCTGTCATAATATAATAGACAGTAGATCTAGCTGGTCTGTCATAATATAATAGAGACAGTATATCTACCTGGTCTGTCATAATATAATAGAGACAGTATATCGACCTGGTCTGTCATAATATAATAGAGACAGTATATCGACCTGGTCTGTCATAATACAGAAGAGACAGTAGATCTAGCTGGTCTGTCATAATATAATAGACACAGTAGATCTAGCTGGTCTGTTATAATATAATAGAGACAGTAGATCTAGCTGGTCTGTCATAGTATAATAGGGACAGTAGATCTACCTGGTCTGTCAAAATATAATAGAGACAGTAGATCTAGCTGGTCTGTCATATTATAATAGAGACAGTAGATCTAGCTGGTCTGTCATATTATAATAGAGACAATTGATCTAGCTGGTCTCTCATAATACAATAGCGAGAATAGATCTAGCTGGTCTGTCATAATACAATAGAGACAGTAGATCTAGCTGGTCTGTCATAATATAATAGAGACAGTAGATCTAGCTGGTCTGTCATAATACAATAGAGACAGTAGATCTAGCTGGTCTGTCATAATAAAATAGACAGTAGATCTAGCTGGTCTGTCATAATAAAATAGACAGTAGATCTAGCTGGTCTGTCAAAATATAATAGAGACAGTATATTTAGTTGGTCTGTCATAATATAATAGAGACAGTAGATCTAGCTGGTCTGTCATAATACAATAGAGACAGTAGATCTAGCTGGTCTGTCATAATATAATAGAGACAGTAGATCTAGCTGGTCTGTCATAATACAATAGAGACAGTAGATCTAGCTGGTCTGTCATAATATAATAGAGACAGTAGATCTAGCTGGTCTGTCATATTATAATAGAGGCAGTAGATCTACCTGGTCTGTCATAGTATAATAGAAACAGTAGATCTAGCTGGTCTGTCATAATATAATAGAGACAGTAGATCTAGCTGGTCTGTCATAATACAATAGAGACAGTAGATCTAGCTGGTCTGTCATAATAAAATAGACAGCATATCTTGCTGGTCTGTCATAATATAATAGACAGTAGATCTAGCTGGTCTGTCATAATATAATAGAGACAGTATATCTACCTGGTCTGTCATAATATAATAGAGACAGTATATCGACCTGGTCTGTCATAATATAATAGAGACAGTATATCGACCTGGTCTGTCATAATACAGAAGAGACAGTAGATCTAGCTGGTCTGTCATAATATAATAGACACAGTAGATCTAGCTGGTCTGTTATAATATAATAGAGACAGTAGATCTAGCTGGTCTGTCATAGTATAATAGGGACAGTAGATCTACCTGGTCTGTCAAAATATAATAGAGACAGTAGATCTAGCTGGTCTGTCATATTATAATAGAGACAGTAGATCTAGCTGGTCTGTCATATTATAATAGAGACAATTGATCTAGCTGGTCTCTCATAATACAATAGCGAGAATAGATCTAGCTGGTCTGTCATAATACAATAGAGACAGTAGATCTAGCTGGTCTGTCATAATATAATAGAGACAGTAGATCTAGCTGGTCTGTCATAATACAATAGAGACAGTAGATCTAGCTGGTCTGTCATAATAAAATAGACAGTAGATCTAGCTGGTCTGTCATAATAAAATAGACAGTAGATCTAGCTGGTCTGTCGAAATATAATAGAGACAGTATATTTAGTTGGTCTGTCATAATATAATAGAGACACTAGATCTAGCTGGTCTGTCATAATATAATAGAGATAGTAGATCTAGCTGGTCTGTCATAATACAATAGAGACAGTAGATCTAGCTGGTCTGTTATAATATAATAGAGACAGTAGATCTAGCTGGTCTGTCATAATATAATAGAGACAGTAGATCTAGCTGGTCTGTCATATTATAATAGAGGCAGTAGATCTACCTGGTCTGTCATAGTATAATAGAAACAGTAGATCTAGCTGGTCTGTCATAATATAATAGAGACAGTAGATCTAGCTGGTCTGTCATAATATAATAGAGACAGTGTATCTACCAGGTCTGTCATAATATAACAGAGACAGTAGATCTACCTGGTATGTCAAAATATAATAGAGACAGTAGATCTAGCTGGTCTGTCATAATATAATAGAGACAGTAGATCTAGCTGGTCTGTCATATTATAATAGAGTCAGTAGATCTAGCTGGTCTGTCATAATATAATAGAGATTGTAGTTTAACCTGGTCTGTCATAATAGAATAGAGACAGTAGATCTAGCTGGCCTGTCATAATATAATAGAGACAGTGTATCTACTAGGTCTGTCATAATATAACAGAGATAGTAGATCTAGCTGGTCTGTCATAATATAATAGAGACAGTAGATCTAGCTGGTCTGTCATATTATAATAGAGACAGTAGATCTAGCTGGTCTGTCATATTATAATAGAGACAGTAGATCTAGCTGGTCTGTCAAAATATAATAGAGATTGTAGTTTAACCTGGTCTGTCATAATTGAATAGAGACAGTAGATCTACCAGGTCTGTCATAATATAACAGAGATAGTAGATCTAGCTGGTCTGTCATAATATAATAGAGACAGTAGATCTAGCTGGTCTGTCATAATACAATAGAGACAGTAGATCTAGCTGGTCTGTCATAATAAAATAGACAGTAGATCTAGCTGGTCTGTCATAATACAATAGAGACAGTAGATCTAGCTGGTCTGTCATAATATAATAGACACAGTAGATCTAGCTGGTCTGTCATAATATAATAGACAGTAGATCTAGCTGGTCTGTCATAATATAATAGACACAGTAGATCTAGCTGGTCTGTCATAATATAATAGAGACAGTATATATACCTGGTCTGTCATTATATAATAGAGACAGTATATCGACCTGGTCTGTCAAAATATAATAGAGACAGTAGATCTAGCTGGTCTGTCATATTATAATAGAGACAGTAGATCTAGCTGGTCTGTCATATTATAATAGAGACAATTGATCTAGCTGGTCTCTCATAATACAATAGCGAGAATAGATCTAGCTGGTCTGTCATAATACAATAGAGACAGTAGATCTAGCTGGTCTGTCATAATATAATAGAGACAGTAGATCTAGCTGGTCTGTCATAATACAATAGAGACAGTAGATCTAGCTGGTCTGTCATAATATAATAGAGACAGTAGATCTAGCTGGTCTGTCATATTATAATAGAGGCAGTAGATCTACCTGGTCTGTCATAGTATAATAGAAACAGTAGATCTAGCTGGTCTGTCATAATATAATAGAGACAGTAGATCTAGCTGGTCTGTCATAATACAATAGAGACAGTAGATCTAGCTGGTCTGTCATAATAAAATAGACAGCATATCTTGCTGGTCTGTCATAATATAATAGACAGTAGATCTAGCTGGTCTGTCATAATATAATAGAGACAGTATATCTACCTGGTCTGTCATAATATAATAGAGACAGTATATCGACCTGGTCTGTCATAATATAATAGAGACAGTATATCGACCTGGTCTGTCATAATACAGAAGAGACAGTAGATCTAGCTGGTCTGTCATAATATAATAGACACAGTAGATCTAGCTGGTCTGTTATAATATAATAGAGACAGTAGATCTAGCTGGTCTGTCATAGTATAATAGGGACAGTAGATCTACCTGGTCTGTCAAAATATAATAGAGACAGTAGATCTAGCTGGTCTGTCATATTATAATAGAGACAGTAGATCTAGCTGGTCTGTCATATTATAATAGAGACAATTGATCTAGCTGGTCTCTCATAATACAATAGCGAGAATAGATCTAGCTGGTCTGTCATAATACAATAGAGACAGTAGATCTAGCTGGTCTGTCATAATATAATAGAGACAGTAGATCTAGCTGGTCTGTCATAATACAATAGAGACAGTAGATCTAGCTGGTCTGTCATAATAAAATAGACAGTAGATCTAGCTGGTCTGTCATAATAAAATAGACAGTAGATCTAGCTGGTCTGTCAAAATATAATAGAGACAGTATATTTAGTTGGTCTGTCATAATATAATAGAGACACTAGATCTAGCTGGTCTGTCATAATATAATAGAGATAGTAGATCTAGCTGGTCTGTCATAATACAATAGAGACAGTAGATCTAGCTGGTCTGTTATAATATAATAGAGACAGTAGATCTAGCTGGTCTGTCATAATATAATAGAGACAGTAGATCTAGCTGGTCTGTCATATTATAATAGAGGCAGTAGATCTACCTGGTCTGTCATAGTATAATAGAAACAGTAGATCTAGCTGGTCTGTCATAATATAATAGAGACAGTAGATCTAGCTGGTCTGTCATAATATAATAGAGACAGTGTATCTACCAGGTCTGTCATAATATAACAGAGACAGTAGATCTACCTGGTATGTCAAAATATAATAGAGACAGTAGATCTAGCTGGTCTGTCATAATATAATAGAGACAGTAGATCTAGCTGGTCTGTCATATTATAATAGAGTCAGTAGATCTAGCTGGTCTGTCATAATATAATAGAGATTGTAGTTTAACCTGGTCTGTCATAATAGAATAGAGACAGTAGATCTAGCTGGCCTGTCATAATATAATAGAGACAGTGTATCTACCAGGTCTGTCATAATATAACAGAGATAGTAGATCTAGCTGGTCTGTCATAATATAATAGAGACAGTAGATCTAGCTGGTCTGTCATATTATAATAGAGACAGTAGATCTAGCTGGTCTGTCATATTATAATAGAGACAGTAGATCTAGCTGGTCTGTCAAAATATAATAGAGATTGTAGTTTAACCTGGTCTGTCATAATTGAATAGAGACAGTAGATCTACCAGGTCTGTCATAATATAACAGAGATAGTAGATCTAGCTGGTCTGTCATAATATAATAGAGACAGTAGATCTAGCTGGTCTGTCATATTATAATAGAGACAGTAGATCTAGCTGGTCTGTCAAAATATAATAGAGATTGTAGTTTAACCTGGTCTGTCATAATAGAATAGAGACAGTAGATCTAGCTGGTCTGTCATAATATAATAGAGACAGTAGATCTACCTGGTCTGTCATAGTATAATAGAGACAGTAGATCTAGCTGGTCCGTCATAGTACAATAGAGACATAGAGACAGTAGATCTAGCTGGTCTGTCATAATATAATAGAGACAGTAGATCAAGCTGGTCTGTCATAATATAATAGAGACAGTAGATATACCTGGTATGTCAAAATATAATAGAGACAGTAGATCTAGCTGGTCTGTCATAATATAATAGAGACAGTAGATCTAGCTGGTCTGTCATATTATAATAGAGACAGGAGATCTAGCTGGTCAGTCATAATATAATAGAGATAGTAGATCTACCTGGTCTGTCATAATATAATAGAGACAGTAGATCTAGCTGGTCTGTCATATTATAATAGAGGCAGTAGATCTACCTGGTCTGTCATAGTATAATAGAAAAAGTAGATCTAGCTGGTCTGTCATAATATAATAGAGACAGTAGATCTAGCTGGTCTGTCATAATACAATAGAGACAGTAGATCTAGCTGGTCTGTCATAATAAAATAGACAGCATATCTTGCTGGTCTGTCATAATATAATAGACAGTAGATCTAGCTGGTCTGTCATAATATAATAGAGACAGTATATCTACCTGGTCTGTCATAATATAATAGAGACAGTATATCGACCTGGTCTGTCATAATATAATAGAGACAGTATATCGACCTGGTCTGTCATAATACAGAAGAGACAGTAGATCTAGCTGGTCTGTCATAATATAATAGAGACAGTAGATCTAGCTGGTCTGTCATAATATAATAGAGACAGTGTATCTACCAGGTCTGTCATAATATAATAGAGACAGTAGATCAAGCTGGTCTGTCATAATATAATAGAGACAGTAGATCTACCTGGTATGTCAAAATATAATAGAGACAGTAGATCTAGCTGGTCTGTCATAATATAATAGAGACAGTAGATCTAGCTGGTCTGTCATATTATAATAGAGACAGTAGATCTAGCTGGTCTGTCATAATATAATAGAGATTGTAGTTTAACCTGGTCTGTCATAATAGAATAGAGACAGTAGATCTAGCTGGCCTGTCATAATATAATAGAGACAGTGTATCTACCAGGTCTGTCATAATATAATAGAGACAGTAGATCTAGCTGGTCTGTCATATTATAATAGAGACAGTAGATCTAGCTGGTCTGTCAAAATATAATAGAGATTGTAGTTTAACCTGGTCTGTCATAATAGAATAGAGACAGTAGATCTACCAGGTCTGTCATAATATAACAGAGATAGTAGATCTAGCTGGTCTGTCATAATATAATAGAGACAGTAGATCTAGCTGGTCTGTCATATTATAATAGAGACAGTAGATCTAGCTGGTCTGTCAAAATATAATAGAGATTGTAGTTTAACCTGGTCTGTCATAATAGAATAGAGACAGTAGATCTAGCTGGTCTGTCAAAATATAATAGAGATTGTAGTTTAACCTGGTCTGTCATAATAGAATAGAGACAGTAGATCTAGCTGGTCTGTCAAAATATAATAGAGATTGTAGTTTAACCTGGTCTGTCATAATAGAATAGAGACAGTAGATCTACCAGGTCTGTCATAATATAACAGAGATAGTAGATCTAGCTGGTCTGTCATAATATAATAGAGACAGTAGATCTAGCTGGTCTGTCATATTATAATAGAGACAGTAGATCTAGCTGGTCTGTCATATTATAATAGAGACAGTAGATCTAGCTGGTCTGTCAAAATATAATAGAGATTGTAGTTTAACCTGGTCTGTCATAATAGAATAGAGACAGTAGATCTACCAGGTCTGTCATAATATAACAGAGATAGTAGATCTAGCTGGTCTGTCATAATATAATAGAGACACTAGATCTAGCTGATCTGTCACAATATATTAGAGATAGTAGATCTAGCTGGTCTGTCATAATACAATAGAGACAGTAGATCTAGCTGGTCTGTCATATTATAATAGAGACAATTGATCTAGCTGGTCTGTCATAATGTCATATTATAATTGAGATAATAGATCTAGCTGGTCTGTCATAATATAATAGAGACAGTAGATCTAGCTGGTCTGTCATATTATAATAGAGACAATTGATCTAGCTGGTCTGTCATAATACAATAGCGAGAATAGATCTAGCTGGTCTGTCATTTTATAATGGAGTCGGTATATCTACCTGGTCTCTCATAATATATTAGAGACAGTAGATCTAGCTGGTCTGTCATAATACAATAGAGACAGTAGATCTAGCTGGTCTGTCAAAATATAATAGAGATTGTAGTTTAACCTGGTCTGTCATAATAGAATAGAGACAGTAGATCTACCAGGTCTGTCATAATATAACAGAGATAGTAGATCTAGCTGGTCTGTCATAATATAATAGAGACAGTAGATCTAGCTGGTCTGTCATAATATAATAGAGACAGTAGATCTAGCTGATCTGTCATAATATAATAGAGACAGTAGATCTACCTGGTCTGTCATAGTATAATAGAGACAGTAGATCTAGCTGGTCCGTCATAGTACAATAGAGACATAGAGACAGTAGATCTAGCTGGTCTGTCATAATATAATAGAGACAGTAGATCTAGCTGGTCTGTCATAATATAATAGAGACAGTAGATCTAGCTGGTCTGTCATAATACAATAGAGACAGTAGATCTAGCTGGTCTGTCATAATAAAATAGACAGCATATCTTGCTGGTCGGTCATATTATAATAGAGACAGGAGATCTAGCTGGTCAGTCATAATATAATAGAGATAGTAGATCTACCTGGTCTGTCATAATACAATAGAGACAGTAGATCTACCTGGTCTGACATAATATAATAGAGACAGTAGATCTAGCTGGTCTGTCATATTATAATAGAGACAGTAGATCTACCTGGTCTGTCATAATATAATAGAGACAGTAGATCTAGCTGGTCTGTCAAAATATAATACAGACAGTAGATCTAGCTGGTATGTCATAATATAATAGGGACAGTAGATCTAGCTGGTCTGTCATAATATAATAGAGACAGTGTATCTACCAGGTCTGTCATAATATAACAGCGCCAGTAGATCCAGCTGGTCTGTCATAATATAACAGAGACAGTAGATCTACCTGGTATGTCAAAATATAATAGAGACAGTAGATCTAGCTGGTCTGTCATAATATAATAGAGACAGTAGATCTAGCTGGTCTGTCATAATACAATAGAGACAGTAGATCTACCTGGTCTGTCATAGTATAATAGAAACAGTAGATCTAGCTGGTCTGTCATAATACAATAGAGACAGTAGATCTAGCTGGTCTGTCATAATACAATAGAGACAGTAGATCTAGCTGGTCTGTCATAGTATAATAGAGACAGTAGATCTAGATGGTCTGTCATAGTACAATAGAGATATAGAGACAGTAGATCTAGCTGGTCTGTCATATTATAATAGAGACAGTAGATCTAGCTGGTCTGTCAAAATATAATAGAGACAGTAGATCTAGCTGGTCTGTCATAATACAATAGAGACAGTAGATCTAGCTGGTCTGTCATAATAAAATAGACAGCATATCTTGCTGGTCGGTCATATTATAATAGAGACAGTAGATCTAGCTGGTCTGTCATAATATAATAGAGACAGTAGATCTAGCTGGTCTGTCATATTATAATAGAGACAGGAAATCTAGCTGGTCAGTCATAATATAATAGAGATAGTAGATCTACCTGGTCTGTCATAATATAATAGAGACAGTAGATCTAGCTGGTCTGTCATATTATAATAGAGGCAGTAGATCTACCTGGTCTGTCATAGTATAATAGAAACAGTAGATCTAGCTGGTCTGTCATAATATAATAGAGACAGTAGATCTAGCTGGTCTGTCATAATACAATAGAGACAGTAGATCTAGCTGGTCTGTCATAATAAAATAGACAGCATATCTTGCTGGTCGGTCATATTATAATAGAGACAGGAGATCTAGCTGGTCAGTCATAATATAATAGAGATAGTAGATCTACCTGGTCTGTCATAATACAATAGAGACAGTAGATCTACCTGGTCTGACATAATATAATAGAGACAGTAGATCTAGCTGGTCTGTCATATTATAATAGAGACAGTAGATCTACCTGGTCTGTCATAATATAATAGAGACAGTAGATCTAGCTGGTCTGTCAAAATATAATACAGTCAGTAGATCTAGCTGGTATGTCATAATATAATAGGGACAGTAGATCTAGCTGGTCTGTCATAATATAATAGAGACAGTGTATCTACCAGGTCTGTCATAATATAACAGAGCCAGTAGATCCAGCTGGTCTGTCATAATATAACAGAGACAGAAGATCTACCTGGTATGTCAAAATATGATAGAGACAGTAGATCTAGCTGGTCTGTCATAATATAATAGAGACAGTAGATCTAGCTGGTCTGTCATAATACAATAGACACAGTAGATCTACCTGGTCTGTCATAGTATAATAGAAACAGTAGATCTAGCTGGTCTGTCATAATACAATAGAGACAGTAGATCTAGCTGGTCTGTCATAATACAATAGAGACAGTAGATCTAGCTGGTCTGTCATAGTATAATAGAGACAGTAGATCTAGATGGTCTGTCATAGTACAATAGAGATATAGAGACAGTAGATCTAGCTGGTCTGTCATATTATAATAGAGACAGTAGATCTAGCTGGTCTGTCATATTATAATAGAGCCAATTGATCTAGCTGGTCTCTCATAATACAATAGCGAGAATAGATCTAGCTGGTCTGTCATAATATAATAGAGACAGTAGATCTAGCTGGTCTGTCATAATACAATAGAGACAGTAGATCTAGCTGGTCTGTCATAATAAAATAGACAGTAGATCTAGCTGGTCTGTCATAATACAATAGAGACAGTAGATCTAGCTGGTCTGTCATAATATAATAGACACAGTAGATCTAGCTGGTCTGTCATAATATAATAGACAGTAGATCTAGCTGGTCTGTCATAATATAATAGACACAGTAGATCTAGCTGGTCTGTCATAATATAATAGAGACAGTATATATACCTGGTCTGTCATTATATAATAGAGACAGTATATCGACCTGGTCTGTCATAATATAATAGAGACAGTATATCTAGCTGGTCTGTCATAATATAATAGAGACAGTATATCGACCTGGTCTGTCATAATACAATAGAGACAGTAGATCTAGCTGGTCTGTCATAATATAATAGAGACAGTATATTTAGTTGGTCTGTCATAATATAATAGAGACACTAGATCTAGCTGGTCTGTCATAATATAATAGAGATAGTAGATCTAGCTGGTCTGTCATAATACAATAGAGACAGTAGATCTAGCTGGTCTGTCATAATATAATAGAGACAGTAGATCTACCTGGTCTGTCAAAATATAATAGAGACAGTAGATCTACCTGGTCTGTCAAAATATAATAGAGACAGTATATTTAGTTGTTCTGTCATAATATAATAGAGACACTAGATCTAGCTGATCTGTCACAATATATTAGAGACAGTAGATCTAGCTGGTCTGTCATAATAAAATAGACAGCATATCTTGCTGGTCGGTCATATTATAATAGAGACAGTAGATCTAGCTGGTCTGTCATAATATAATAGAGACAGTAGATCTAGCTGGTCTGTCATATTATAATAGAGACAGGAAATCTAGCTGGTCAGTCATAATATAATAGAGATAGTAGATCTACCTGGTCTGTCATAATATAATAGAGACAGTAGATCTAGCTGGTCTGTCATATTATAATAGAGGCAGTAGATCTACCTGGTCTGTCATAGTATAATAGAAACAGTAGATCTAGCTGGTCTGTCATAATATAATAGAGACAGTAGATCTAGCTGGTCTGTCATAATACAATAGAGACAGTAGATCTAGCTGGTCTGTCATAATAAAATAGACAGCATATCTTGCTGGTCGGTCATATTATAATAGAGACAGGAGATCTAGCTGGTCAGTCATAATATAATAGAGATAGTAGATCTACCTGGTCTGTCATAATACAATAGAGACAGTAGATCTACCTGGTCTGACATAATATAATAGAGACAGTAGATCTAGCTGGTCTGTCATATTATAATAGAGACAGTAGATCTACCTGGTCTGTCATAATATAATAGAGACAGTAGATCTAGCTGGTCTGTCAAAATATAATACAGTCAGTAGATCTAGCTGGTATGTCATAATATAATAGGGACAGTAGATCTAGCTGGTCTGTCATAATATAATAGTGACAGTGTATCTACCAGGTCTGTCATAATATAACAGAGACAGTAGATCTAGCTGGTCTGTCATAATATAACAGAGACAGAAGATCTACCTGGTATGTCAAAATATGATAGAGACAGTAGATCTAGCTGGTCTGTCATAATATAATAGAGACAGTAGATCTAGCTGGTCTGTCATAATACAATAGACACAGTAGATCTACCTGGTCTGTCATAGTATAATAGAAACAGTAGATCTAGCTGGTCTGTCATAATACAATAGAGACAGTAGATCTAGCTGGTCTGTCATAATATAATAGAGACAGTAGATCTACCTGGTCTGTCATAGTATAATAGAGACAGTAGATCTAGCTGTTCTGTCATAGTACAATAGAGATATAGAGACAGTAGATCTAGCTGGTCTGTCATATTATAATAGAGACAGTAGATCTAGCTGGTCTGTCATATTATAATAGAGCCAATTGATCTAGCTGGTCTCTCATAATACAATAGCGAGAATAGATCTAGCTGGTCTGTCATAATATAATAGAGACAGTAGATCTAGCTGGTCTGTCATAATACAATAGAGACAGTAGATCTAGCTGGTCTGTCATAATAAAATAGACAGTAGATCTAGCTGGTCTGTCATAATACAATAGAGACAGTAGATCTAGCTGGTCTGTCATAATATAATAGACACAGTAGATCTAGCTGGTCTGTCATAATATAATAGACAGTAGATCTAGCTGGTCTGTCATAATATAATAGACACAGTAGATCTAGCTGGTCTGTCATAATATAATAGAGACAGTATATATACCTGGTCTGTCATTATATAATAGAGACAGTATATCTAGCTGGTCTGTCATAATATAATAGAGACAGTATATCGACCTGGTCTGTCATAATACAATAGAGACAGTAGATCTAGCTGGTCTGTCATAATATAATAGAGACAGTATATTTAGTTGGTCTGTCATAATATAATAGAGACACTAGATCTAGCTGGTCTGTCATAATATAATAGAGATAGTAGATCTAGCTGGTCTGTCATAATACAATAGAGACAGTAGATCTAGCTGGTCTGTCATAATATAATAGAGACAGTAGATCTACCTGGTCTGTCAAAATATAATAGAGACAGTAGATCTACCTGGTCTGTCAAAATATAATAGAGACAGTATATTTAGTTGTTCTGTCATAATATAATAGAGACACTAGATCTAGCTGATCTGTCACAATATATTAGAGATAGTAGATCTAGCTGGTCTGTCATAATACAATAGAGACAGTAGATCTAGCTGGTCTGTCATATTATAATAGAGACAATTGATCTAGCTGGTCTGTCATAATGTCATATTATAATTGAGATAATAGATCTAGCTGGTCTGTCATAATATAATAGAGACAGTAGATCTAGCTGGTCTGTCATATTATAATAGAGACAATTGATCTAGCTGGTCTGTCATAATACAATAGCGAGAATAGATCTAGCTGGTCTGTCATTTTATAATGGAGTCGGTATATCTACCTGGTCTCTCATAATATATTAGAGACAGTAGATCTAGCTGGTCTGTCATAATACAATAGAGACAGTAGATCTAGCTGGTCTGTCATAATAAAATAGACAGCATATCTTGCTGGTCTGTCATAATATAATAGACAGTAGATCTAGCTGGTCTGTCATAATATAATAGAGACAGTATATCTACCTGGTCTGTCATAATATAATAGAGACAGTATATCGACCTGGTCTGTCATAATATAATAGAGACAGTATATCGACCTGGTCTGTCATAATACAGAAGAGACAGTAGATCTAGCTGGTCTGTCATAATATAATAGACACAGTAGATCTAGCTGGTCTGTTATAATATAATAGAGACAGTAGATCTAGCTGGTCTGTCATAGTATAATAGGGACAGTAGATCTACCTGGTCTGTCAAAATATAATAGAGACAGTAGATCTAGCTGGTCTGTCATATTATAATAGAGACAGTAGATCTAGCTGGTCTGTCATATTATAATAGAGACAATTGATCTAGCTGGTCTCTCATAATACAATAGCGAGAATAGATCTAGCTGGTCTGTCATAATATAATAGAGACACTAGATCTAGCTGGTCTGTCATAATATAATAGAGACAGTAGATCTAGCTGGTCTGTCATAATACAATAGAGACAGTAGATCTAGCTGGTCTGTCATAATAAAATAGACAGTAGATCTAGCTGGTCTGTCATAATATAATAGACAGTAGATCTAGCTGGTCTGTCAAAATATAATAGAGACAGTATATTTAGTTGGTCTGTCATAATATAATAGAGACACTAGATCTAGCTGGTCTGTCATAATATAATAGAGATAGTAGATCTAGCTGGTCTGTCATAATACAATAGAGACAGTAGATCTAGCTGGTCTGTCATAATATAATAGAGACAGTAGATCTAGCTGGTCTGTCATAATATAATAGACAGTAGATCTAGCTGGTCTGTCATATTATAATAGAGGCAGTAGATCTACCTGGTCTGTCATAGTATAATAGAAACAGTAGATCTAGCTGGTCTGTCATAATATAATAGAGACAGTAGATCTAGCTGGTCTGTCATAATATAATAGAGACAGTGTATCTACCAGGTCTGTCATAATATAACAGAGACAGTAGATCTACCTGGTATGTCAAAATATAATAGAGACAGTAGATCTAACTGGTCTGTCATAATATAATAGAGACAGTAGATCTAGCTGGTCTGTCATATTATAATAGAGACAGTAGATCTAGCTGGTCTGTCATAATATAATAGAGATTGTAGTTTAACCTGGTCTGTCATAATAGAATAGAGACAGTAGATCTAGCTGGCCTGTCATAATATAATAGAGACAGTGTATCTACCAGGTCTGTCATAATATAACAGAGATAGTAGATCTAGCTGGTCTGTCATAATATAATAGAGACAGTATATCTAGCTGGTCTGTCATATTATAATAGAGACAGTAGATCTAGCTGGTCTGTCATATTATAATAGAGACAGTAGATCTAGCTGGTCTGTCAAAATATAATAGAGATTGTAGTTTAACCTGGTCTGTCATAATAGAATAGAGACAGTAGATCTACCAGGTCTGTCATAATATAACAGAGATAGTAGATCTAGCTGGTCTGTCATAATATAATAGAGACAGTAGATCTAGCTGGTCTGTCATATTATAATAGAGACAGTAGATCTAGCTGGTCTGTCAAAATATAATAGAGATTGTAGTTTAACCTGGTCTGTCATAATAGAATAGAGACAGTAGATCTAGCTGGTCTGTCATAATATAATAGAGACAGTAGATCTACCTGGTCTGTCATAGTATAATAGAGACAGTAGATCTAGCTGGTCCGTCATAGTACAATAGAGACATAGAGACAGTAGATCTAGCTGGTCTGTCATAATATAATAGAGACAGTAGATCAAGCTGGTCTGTCATAATATAATAGAGACAGTAGATATACCTGGTATGTCAAAATATAATAGAGACAGTAGATCTAGCTGGTCTGTCATAATATAATAGAGACAGTAGATCTAGCTGGTCTGTCATATTATAATAGAGACAGGAGATCTAGCTGGTCAGTCATAATATAATAGAGATAGTAGATCTACCTGGTCTGTCATAATATAATAGAGACAGTAGATCTAGCTGGTCTGTCATATTATAATAGAGGCAGTAGATCTACCTGGTCTGTCATAGTATAATAGAAAAAGTAGATCTAGCTGGTCTGTCATAATATAATAGAGACAGTAGATCTAGCTGGTCTGTCATAATACAATAGAGACAGTAGATCTAGCTGGTCTGTCATAATAAAATAGACAGCATATCTTGCTGGTCTGTCATAATATAATAGACAGTAGATCTAGCTGGTCTGTCATAATATAATAGAGACAGTATATCTACCTGGTCTGTCATAATATAATAGAGACAGTATATCGACCTGGTCTGTCATAATATAATAGAGACAGTATATCGACCTGGTCTGTCATAATACAGAAGAGACAGTAGATCTAGCTGGTCTGTCATAATATAATAGACACAGTAGATCTAGCTGGTCTGTTATAATATAATAGAGACAGTAGATCTAGCTGGTCTGTCATAGTATAATAGGGACAGTAGATCTACCTGGTCTGTCAAAATATAATAGAGACAGTAGATCTAGCTGGTCTGTCATATTATAATAGAGACAGTAGATCTAGCTGGTCTGTCATATTATAATAGAGACAATTGATCTAGCTGGTCTCTCATAATACAATAGCGAGAATAGATCTAGCTGGTCTGTCATAATACAATAGAGACAGTAGATCTAGCTGGTCTGTCATAATATAATAGAGACAGTAGATCTAGCTGGTCTGTCATAATACAATAGAGACAGTAGATCTAGCTGGTCTGTCATAATAAAATAGACAGTAGATCTAGCTGGTCTGTCATAATAAAATAGACAGTAGATCTAGCTGGTCTGTCAAAATATAATAGAGACAGTATATTTAGTTGGTCTGTCATAATATAATAGAGACACTAGATCTAGCTGGTCTGTCATAATATAATAGAGATAGTAGATCTAGCTGGTCTGTCATAATACAATAGAGACAGTAGATCTAGCTGGTCTGTCATAATACAATAGAGACAATAGATCTACCTGGTCTGTCATAATATAATAGAGACAGTAGATCTAGCTGGTCTGTCATATTATAATAGAGGCAGTAGATCTACCTGGTCTGTCATAGTATAATAGAAACAGTAGATCTAGCTGGTCTGTCATAATACAATAGACACAGTAGATCTAGCTGGTCTGTCATAATATAATAGAGACAGTGTATCTACCAGGTCTCTCATAATATAAGAGAGACAGTAGATCTACCTGGTATGTCAAAATATAATAGAGACAGTAGATCTAGCTGGTCTGTCATAATATAATAGAGACAGTAGATCTAGCTGGTCTGTCATATTATAATAGAGACAGTAGATCTAGCTGGTCTGTCAAAATATAATAGAGATTGTAGTTTAACCTGGTCTGTCATAATAGAATAGAGACAGTAGATCTAGCTGGCCTGTCATAATATAATAGAGACAGTGTATCTACCAGGTCTGTCATAATATAACAGAGATAGTAGATCTAGCTGGTCTGTCATAATATAATAGAGACAGTAGATCTAGCTGGTCTGTCATATTATAATAGAGACAGTAGATCTAGCTGGTCTGTCAAAATATAATAGAGATTGTAGTTTAACCTGGTCTGTCATAATAGAATAGAGACAGTAGATCTAGCTGATCTGTCATAATATAATAGAGACAGTAGATCTACCTGGTCTGTCATAGTATAATAGAGACAGTAGATCTAGCTGGTCCGTCATAGTACAATAGAGACATAGAGACAGTAGATCTAGCTGGTCTGTCATAATATAATAGAGACAGTAGATCAAGCTGGTCTGTCATAATATAACAGAGACAGTAGATCTACCTGGTATGTCAAAATATAATAGAGACAGTAGATCTAGTTGGTCTGTCATAATATAATAGAGACAGTAGATCTAGCTGGTCTGTCATATTATAATAGAGACAGGAGATCTAGCTGGTCAGTCATAATATAATAGAGATAGTAGATCTACCTGGTCTGTCATAATACAATAGAGACAGTAGATCTACCTGGTCTGTCATATTATAATAGAGACAGTAGATCTACCTGATCTGTCATAGTATAATAGAGACAGTAGATCTAGATGGTCTGTCATAGTACAATAGAGATATAGAGACAGTAGATCTAGCTGGTCTGTCATAATATAATAGAGACAGTAGATCAAGCTGGTCTGTCATAATATAATAGAGACAGTAGATCTAGCTGGTCTGTCATAATATAATAGAGAAAGTGTATCTACCAGGTCTGTCATAATATAATAGAGACAGTAGATCTAGCTGGTCGGTCATATTATAATAGAGACAGGAGATCTAGCTGGTCAGTCATAATATAATAGAGATAGTAGATCTACCTGGTCTGTCATAATACAATAGAGACAGTAGATATACCTGGTCTGACATAATATAATAGAGACAGTAGATCTAGCTGGTCTGTCATATTATAATAGAGACAGTAGATCTACCTGGTCTGTCATAGTATAATAGAGACAGTAGATCTAGATGGTCTGGCATAGTACAATAGAGATATAGAGACAGTAGATCTAGCTGGTCTGTCATAATATAATAGACAGTAGATCTAGCTGGTCTGTCATAATATAATAGGGACAGTAGATCTTGCTGGTCTGTCATAATATAATAGAGAATTGTATCTACCAGGTCTGTCATAATATAACAGAGCCAGTAGATCCAGCTGGTCTGTCATAATATAACAGAGACAGTAGATCTACCTGGTATGTCAAAATATAATAGAGACAGTAGATCTAGCTGGTCTGTCATAATATAATAGAGACAGTAGATCTAGCTGGTCTGTCATAATACAATAGAGACAGTAGATCTACCTGGTCTGTCATAGTGTAATAGAAACAGTAGATCTAGCTGGTCTGTCATAATACAACAGAGACAGTAGATCTAGCTGGTCTGTCATAATACAATAGAGACAGTAGATCTACCTGGTCTGTCATAGTATAATAGAGACAGTAGATCTAGATGGTCTGTCATAGTACAATAGATATAGAGACAGTAGATCTAGCTGGTCTGTCATAATACAATAGAGACAGTAGATCTACCTGGTCTGTCATAGTATAATAGAGACAGTAGATCTAGATGGTCTGTCATAGTACAATAGAGATATAGAGACAGTAGATCTAGCTGGTCTGTCATAATGTAATAGACAGTAGATCTAGCTGGTCTGTCATAATATAATAGGGACAGTAGATCTTGCTGGTCTGTCATAATATAATAGAGAAATTGTATCTACCAGGTCTGTCATAATATAACAGAGCCAGTAGATCCAGCTGGTCTGTCATAATATAACAGAGACAGTAGATCTACCTGGTATGTCAAAATATAATAGAGACAGTAGATCTAGCTGGTCTGTCATAATATAATAGAGACAGTAGATCTAGCTGGTCTGTCATAATACAATAGAGACAGTAGATCTACCTGGTCTGTCATAGTGTAATAGAAACAGTAGATCTAGCTGGTCTGTCATAATACAACAGAGACAGTAGATCTAGCTGGTCTGTCATAATACAATAGAGACAGTAGATCTACCTGGTCTGTCATAGTATAATAGAGACAGTAGATCTACCTGGTCTGTCAAATTATAATAGAGACAGTAGATCTACCTGGTCTGTCATAGTATAATAGAGACAGTAGATCTAGATGGTCTGTCATAGTACAATAGAGATATAGAGACAGTATATCTAGCTGGTCTGTCATAATGTAATAGACAGTGATCTAGCTGGTCTGTCATAATATAATAGGGACAGTAGATCTAGCTGGTCTGTCATAATATAATAGAGAAAGTGTATCTACCAGGTCTGTCATAATATAATAGAGACAGTAGATCTAGCTGGTCGGTCATATTATAATAGAGACAGTAGTCTAGCTGGTCAGTCATAATATAATAGAGATAGTAGATCTACCTGGTCTGTCATAATACAATAGAGACAGTAGATCTACCTGGTCTGACATAGTATAATAGAGACAGTAGATCTAGCTGGTCTGTCATAATATAATAGAGACAGTAGATCTAGCTGGTCTGTCATAATATAATAGAGACAGTAGATCTAGCTGGTCTGTCATAATATAATAGAGACAGTAGATCTAGCTGGTCTGTCATAATATAATAGAGACAGTAGATCTAGCTGGTCTGTCATAGTATAATAGGGACAGTAGATCTACCTGGTCTGTCAAAATATAATAGAGACAGTAGATCTAGCTGGTCTGTCATAATATAATAGAGACAGTAGATCTACCTGGTCTGTCATTTTATAATAGAGACAGTAGATCTAGCTGGTCTGTCATAATATAATAGAGACAGTAGATCTAGCTGGTCTGTCATATTATAATAGAGACAGGAGATCTAGCTGGTCAGTCATAATATAATAGAGATAGTAGATCTACCTGGTCTGTCATAATACAATAGAGACATTAGATCTACCTGGTCTGACATAGTATAATAGAGACAGTAGATCTAGCTGGTCTGTCATATTATAATAGAGACAGTAGATCTAGCTGGTCTGTCATAATATAATAGAGACAGTAGATCTAGCTGGTCTGTCATAATATAATAGAGATTGTAGTTTAACCTTGTCTGTCATAATAGAATAGAGACAGTAGATCTAGCTGGTCTGTCATAATATAATAGAGACAGTGATCTAGCAGGTCTGTCATAATATAACAGAGACAGTAGATCTAGCTGGTCTGTCATAATATAACAGAGACAGTAGATCTACCTGGTCTGTCATATTATAATAGAGACCGGAGATCTAGCTGGTCAGTCATAATATAATAGAGATAGTAGATCTACCTGGTCTGTCATAATACAATAGAGACAGTAGATCTACCTGGTCTGTCATAATATAATAGAGACAGTAGATCTAGCTGGTCTGTCATATTATAATAGAGACAGTAGATCTACCTGGTCTG
This sequence comes from Oncorhynchus keta, assembly GCF_023373465.1. Lineage (NCBI taxonomy): Eukaryota > Metazoa > Chordata > Actinopteri > Salmoniformes > Salmonidae > Oncorhynchus > Oncorhynchus keta. The sequence goes on from NW_026284014.1 coordinate 29,738, forward strand.
TCATAGTATAATAGAGACAGTAGATCTAGATGGTCTGTCATAATATAATAGAGACAGTAGATCAAGCTGGTCTGTCATAATATAATAGAGACAGTAGATCTAGCTGGTCTGTCAAAATATAATAGAGACAGTAGATCTACCTGGTCAGTCATAATATAATAGAAACAGTAGATCTAGCTGGTCTGTCATAATATAATAGACACGGTAGATCTAGCTGGTCTGTCATAATATAATAGAGACAGTATATCTACCTGGTCTGTCATAATATAATAGAGACAGTAGATCCAGCTGGTCTGTCATATTATAATAGAGACAGTAGATCTCCTGGTCTGTCATAGTATAATAGAAACAGTAGATCTAGCTGGTCTGTCATAATACAATAGAGACAGTAGATCTACCTGGTCTGTCATAATATAACAGAGATAGTAGATCTAGCTGGTCTGTCATAATATAACAGAGACAGTAGATCTACCTGGTATGTCAAAATATAATAGAGACAGTAGATCTAGCTGGTCTGTCATAATATAATAGAGACAGTGTATCTACCAGGTCTGTCATAATATAATAGAGACAGTGTATCTACCTGGTATGTCAAAATATAATAGAGACAGTAGATCTAGCTGGTCTGTCATAATATAATAGAGACAGTAGATCTAGCTGGTCTGTCATAATATAATAGAGACAGTAGATCTAGCTGGTCTGTCATAATATAATAGAGACAGTAGATCTAGCTGGTCTGTCATAATATAATAGAGACAGTAGATCTAGCTGGTCTGTTATAATACAATAGAGACAGTAGATCTAGCTGGTCTGTCATAATATAATAGAGACAGTAGATCTAGATGGTCTGTCATAGTACAATAGAGATGTAGAGACAGTAGATCTAGCTGGTCTTTCATAATATAATAGAGGCAGTGTATCTACCAGGTCTGTCATAATATAACAGAGACAGTAGATCTAGCTGGTCTGTCATAATATAATAGAGACAGTAGATCTAGCTGGTCTGTTATAATACAATAGAGACAGTAGATCTAGCTGGTCTGTCATAATATAATAGAGACAGTAGATCTAGATGGTCTGTCATAGTACAATAGAGATGTAGAGACAGTGTATCTACCAGGTCTGTCATAATATAACAGAGACAGTAGATCTAGCTGGTCTGTCATAATATAACAGAGACAGTAGATCTACCTGGTATGTCATAATATAATAGAGACAGTATATCTACCTGGTCTGTCATAATATAATAGAGACAGTAGATCCAGCTGGTCTGTCATATTATAATAGAGACAGTAGATCTCCTGGTCTGTCATAGTATAATAGAAACAGTAGATCTAGCTGGTCTGTCATAATACAATAGAGACAGTAGATCTACCTGGTCTGTCATAATATAACAGAGATAGTAGATCTAGCTGGTCTGTCATAATATAACAGAGACAGTAGATCTACCTGGTATGTCAAAATATAATAGAGACAGTAGATCTAGCTGGTCTGTCATAATATAATAGAGACAGTGTATCTACCAGGTCTGTCATAATATAACAGAGACAGTAGATCTACCTGGTATGTCAAAATATAATAGAGACAGTAGATCTAGCTGGTCTGTCAAAATATAATAGAGACAGTAGATCTAGCTGGTCTGTCATAATATAATAGAGACAGTAGATCTAGCTGGTCTGTCATAATATAATAGAGACAGTAGATCTAGCTGGTCTGTAATAATACAATAGAGACAGTAGATCTAGCTGGTCTGTCATAATATAATAGAGACAGTAGATCTACCTGGTCTGTCATAGTATAATAGAGACAGTAGATCTAGATGGTCTGTCATAGTACAATAGAGATATAGAGACAGTAGATCTAGCTGGTCTTTCATAATATAATAGAGGCAGTGTATCTACCAGGTCTGTCATAATATAACAGAGACAGTAGATCTAGCTGGTCTGTCATAATATAATAGAGACAGTAGATCTAGCTGGTCTGTTATAATACAATAGAGACAGTAGATCTAGCTGGTCTGTCATAATATAATAGAGACAGTAGATCTAGATGGTCTGTCATAGTACAATAGAGATGTAGAGACAGTGTATCTACCAGGTCTGTCATAATATAACAGAGACAGTAGATCTAGCTGGTCTGTCATAATATAACAGAGACAGTAGATCTACCTGGTATGTCAAAATATAATAGAGACAGTAGATCTAGCTGGTCTGTCATAATATAATAGAGATTGTAGTTTAACCTGGTCTGTCATAATAGAATAGAGAGAGTAGATCTTGCTGGTCTGTCATAATATAATAGAGACAGTAGATCTACCTGGTCTGTCATAGTATAATAGAAACAGTAGATCTTGCTGGTCTGTCATAATATAACAGAGACAGTAGATCTAGCTGGTCTGTCATAATATAACAGAGACAGTAGATCTACCTGGTATGTCAAAATATAATAGAGACAGTAGATCTAGCTGGTCTGTCATAATATAATAGAGACAGTAGATCTACCTGGTCTGTCATAGTATAATAGAGACAGTAGATCTAGATGGTCTGTCATAGTACAATAGAGATATAGAGACAGTAGATCTAGCTGGTATGTCATAATATAATAGAGACAGTGTATCTACCAGGTCTGTCATAATATAACAGAGACAGTAGATCTAGCTGGTCTGTAATAATATAACAGAGACAGTAGATCTACCTGGTATGTCAAAATATAATAGAGACAGTAGATCTAGCTGGTCAGTCATAATATAATAGAGATAGTAGATCTACCTGGTCTGTCATAATACAATAGAGACATTAGATCTACCTGGTCTGACATAGTATAATAGAGACAGTAGATCTAGCTGGTCTGTCATATTATAATAGAGACAGTAGATCTAGCTGGTCTGTCATAATATAATAGAGACAGTAGATCTAGCTGGTCTGTCATAATATAATAGAGATTGTAGTTTAACCTTGTCTGTCATAATAGAATAGAGACAGTAGATCTAGCTGGTCTGTCATAATATAATAGAGACAGTGTATCTACCAGGTCTGTCATAATATAACAGAGACAGTAGATCTAGCTGGTCTGTCATAATATAACAGAGACAGTAGATCTACCTGGTCTGTCATATTATAATAGAGACCGGAGATCTAGCTGGTCAGTCATAATATAATAGAGATAGTAGATCTACCTGGTCTGTCATAATACAATAGAGACAGTAGATCTACCTGGTCTGACATAATATAATAGAGACAGTAGATCTAGCTGGTCTGTCATATTATAATAGAGACAGTAGATCTACCTGGTCTGTCATAGTATAATAGAGACGGTAGATCTAGATGGTCTGTCATAGTACAATAGAGATATAGAGACAGTAGATCTAGCTGGTCTGTCATAATATAATAGAGACAGTAGATCAAGCTGGTCTGTCATAATATAATAGAGACAGTAGATCTAGCTGGTCTGTCAAAATATAATAGAGACAGTAGATCTACCTGGTCAGTCATAATATAATAGAAACAGTAGATCTAGCTGGTCTGTCATAATACAATAGACACGGTAGATCTAGCTGGTCTGTCATAATATAATAGAGACAGTATATCTACCTGGTCTGTCATAATATAATAGAGACAGTAGATCCAGCTGGTCTGTCATATTATAATAGAGACAGTAGATCTCCCTGGTCTGTCATAGTATAATAGAAACAGTAGATCTAGCTGGTCTGTCATAATATAATAGAGACAGTAGATCTACCTGGTCTGTCATAATATAACAGAGACAGTAGATCTACCTGGTATGTCAAAATATAATAGAGACAGTAGATCTAGCTGGTCTGTCATAATATAATAGAGACAGTGTATCTACCAGGTCTGTCATAATATAACAGAGACAGTAGATCTACCTGGTATGTCAAAATATAATAGAGACAGTAGATCTAGCTGGTCTGTCATAATATAATAGAGACAGTAGATCTAGCTGGTCTGTCATAATAGAATAGAGACAGTAGATCTAGCTGGTCTGTAATAATACAATAGAGACAGTAGATCTAGCTGGTCTGTCATAATATAATAGAGACAGTAGATCTACCTGGTCTGTCATAGTATAATAGAGACAGTAGATCTAGATGGTCTGTCATAGTACAATAGAGATATAGAGACAGTAGATCTAGCTGGTCTGTCATAATATAATAGAGGCAGTGTATCTACCAGGTCTGTCATAATATAACAGAGACAGTAGATCTAGCTGGTCTGTCATAATATAATAGAGACAGTAGATCTAGCTGGTCTGTTATAATACAATAGAGACAGTAGATCTAGCTGGTCTGTCATAATATAATAGAGACAGTAGATCTAGATGGTCTGTCATAGTACAATAGAGATGTAGAGACAGTGTATCTACCAGGTCTGTCATAATATAACAGAGACAGTAGATCTAGCTGGTCTGTCATAATATAACAGAGACAGTAGATCTACCTGGTATGTCAAAATATAATAGAGACAGTAGATCTAGCTGGTCTGTCATAATATAATAGAGATTGTAGTTTAACCTGGTCTGTCATAATATAATAGATATTGTAGTTTAACCTGGTCTGTCATAATAGAATAGAGACAGTGTATCTACCAGGTCTGTCATAATATAACAATAATAATAATAGTGGTCCTTCTGTGGCTCAGTTGGTAGAGCATGGCGCTTGTAACGCCAGGGTAGTGGGATCGATTCCTGGACTGTCATAATAGAATGTATGCACAGTATGACTGTAAGTCTGTCATAATATAAAAGCGTCAGCTAAATGGCATATATTATTATTATATTATTATTATATATTATAATATAATAGGGACAGTAGATCTACCTGGTCTGTCATAATATAATAGAGACAGTAGATCTAGCTGGTCTGTCATAATATAATAGAGACAGTAGATCTACCTGGTCTGTCATAGTATAATAGAGACAGTAGATCTAGATGGTCTGTCATAGTACAATAGAGATGTAGAGACAGTGTATCTACCAGGTCTGTCATAATATAACAGAGACAGTAGATCTAGCTGGTCTGTCATAATATAACAGAGACAGTAGATCTACCTGGTATGTCAAAATATAATAGAGACAGTAGATCTAGCTGGTCTGTCATAATATAATAGAGATTGTAGTTTACCTGGTCTGTCATAATATAATAGAGATTGTAGTTTAACCTGGTCTGTCATAATAGAATAGAGACAGTGTATCTACCAGGTCTGTCATAATATAACAATAATAATAATAGTGGTCCTTCTGTGGCTCAGTTGGTAGAGCATGGCGCTTGTAACGCCAGGGTAGTGGGTTAGAAACAGGACCACTGGTCGTAGAATGTACAACACATGACTGTAAGTCGCTTTGGATAAAAGCGTCAGCTAAATGGAGAGACAGTAGATCTAGCTGGTCTGTAATAATATAACAGAGACAGTAGATCTACCTGGTATGTCAAAATATAATATAGACAGTAGATCTAGCTGGTCTGTCAAAATATAATAGAGACAGTAGATCTAGCTGGTCTGTCATAATATAATAGAGACAGTGTATCTACCAGGTCTGTCATAATATAACAGAGACAGTAGATCTACCTGGTATGTCAAAATATAATAGAGACAGTAGATCTAGCTGGTCTGTCATAATATAATAGAGACAGTAGATCTAGCTGGTCTGTCATAATATAATAGAGACAGTAGATCTAGCTGGTCTGTAATAATACAATAGAGACAGTAGATCTAGCTGGTCTGTCATAATATAATAGAGACAGTAGATCTACCTGGTCTGTCATAGTATAATAGAGACAGTAGATCTAGATGGTCTGTCATAGTACAATAGAGATATAGAGACAGTAGATCTAGCTGGTCTGTCATAATATAATAGAGGCAGTGTATCTACCAGGTCTGTCATAATATAACAGAGACAGTAGATCTAGCTGGTCTGTCATAATATAATAGAGACAGTAGATCTAGCTGGTCTGTTATAATACAATAGAGACAGTAGATCTAGCTGGTCTGTCATAATATAATAGAGACAGTAGATCTAGATGGTCTGTCATAGTACAATAGAGATGTAGAGACAGTGTATCTACCAGGTCTGTCATAATATAACAGAGACAGTAGATCTAGCTGGTCTGTCATAATATAACAGAGACAGTAGATCTACCTGGTATGTCAAAATATAATAGAGACAGTAGATCTAGCTGGTCTGTCATAATATAATAGAGATTGTAGTTTAACCTGGTCTGTCATAATAGAATAGAGACAGTAGATCTTGCTGGTCTGTCATAATATAATAGAGACAGTAGATCTACCTGGTCTGTCATAGTATAATAGAAACAGTAGATCTAGCTGGTCTGTCATGATACAATAGACACAGTAGATCTACCTGGTCTGTCATAGTATAATAGAGACAGTAGATCTAGATGGTCTGTCATAGTACAATAGAGATATAGAGACAGTAGATCTAGCTGGTCTGTCATAATATAATAGAGACAGTGTATCTACCAGGTCTGTCATAATATAACAGAGACAGTAGATCTAGCTGGTCTGTCATAATATAATAGAGACAGTGTATCTACCAGGTCTGTCATAATATAACATAGACAGTAGATCTACCTGGTATGTCAAAATATAATAGAGACAGTAGATCTAGCTGGTCTGTCATAATATAATAGAGATTGTAGTTTAACCTGGTCTGTCATAATAGAATAGAGAGAGTAGATCTTGCTGGTCTGTCATAATATAATAGAGACAGTAGATCTACCTGGTCTGTCATAGTATAATAGAAACAGTAGATCTTGCTGGTCTGTCATAATACAATAGACACAGTAGATCTAGCTGGTCTGTCATAATATAATAGAGACAGTATATCTACCTGGTCTGTCATAATATAATAGAGACAGTAGATCTAGCTGGTCTGTCATATTATGATGGAGACAGTAGATCTAGCTGGTCTGTCATAGTATAATAGAAACAGTAGATCTAGCTGGTCTGTCATAATACAATAGAGACAGTAGATCTAGCTGGTCTGTCATAATATAATAGAGACAGTAGATCTACCTGGTCTGTCATAGTATAATAGAGACAGTAGATCTAGATGGTCTGTCATAGTACAATAGAGATATAGAGACAGTAGATCCAGCTGGTCTGTCATAATATAATAGAGACAGTGTATCTACCAGGTCTGTCATAATATAACAGAGACAGTAGATCTAGCTGGTCTGTCATAATATAACAGAGACAGTAGATCTACCTGGTATGTCAAAATATAATAGAGACAGTAGATCTAGCTGGTCTGTCATAATATAATAGAGACAGTAGATCTAGCTGGTCTGTCATATTATAATAGAGACAGTAGATCTAGCTGGTCTGTCATAATATAATAGAGATTGTAGTTTACCTGGTCTGTCATAATAGAATAGAGACAGTAGATCTAGCTGGTCTGTCATAATATAATAGAGACAGTAGATCTACCTGGTCTGTCATAGTATAATAGAGACAGTAGATCTAGCTGGTCTGTCATAATATAATAGGGACAGTAGATCAAGCTGGTCTGTCATAATATAATAGAGACAGTAGATCTAGCTGGTCTGTCATAATATAATAGAGATAGTAGATCTAGCTGGTCTCTCATAATATAATAGAGATAGTAGATCTAGCTGGTCTGTCATAATATAACAGAGACAGTAGATCTACCCGGTATGTCAAAATATAATAGAGACAGTAGATCTAGCTGGTCTGTCATAATATAATAGAGACAGTAGATCTAGCTGGTCTGTCATAATATAATAGAGACAGTAGATCTAGCTGGTATGTCATAATATAATAGGGACAGTAGATCTAGCTGGTCTGTCAAAATATAATAGAGACAGTAGATTTAGCTGGTCTGTCATAACATAATAGAGACATAGAGACAGTAGATCTAGCTGGTCTGTCATAATATAATAGAGACAGTAGATCTACCTGGTCTGTCATAATATAATAGAGACAGTAGATCTAGCTGGTCTGTCAAAATATAATAGAGACAGTAGATCTAGCTGGTCTGTCATAATATAATAGAGACAGTAGATCTAGCTGGTCTGTCATATTATAATAGAGACAGTAGATCTAGCTGGCATGTCATAATATTATAGGGACAGTAGATCTAGCTGGTCTGTCATAATATAATAGAGACAGTGTATCTACCAGGTCTGTCATAATATAACAGAGACAGTAGATCTACCTGGTATGTCAAAATATAATAGAGACAGTAGATCTAGCTGGTCCGTCATAGTACAATAGAGATATAGAGACAGTAGATCTAGCTGGTCTGTCATATTATAATAGAGACAGTAGATCTACCCGGTATGTCAAAATATAATAGAGACAGTAGATCTAGCTGGTCTGTCATAATATAATAGAGACAGTAGATCTAGCTGGTATGTCATAATATAATAGGGACAGTAGATCTAGCTGGTCTGTCATAATATAATAGAGACAGTATATCTAGCTGGTCTGTCATAATATAATAGAGACAGTAGATCTACCTGGTCTGTCATAGTATAATAGAGACAGTAGATCTAGCTGGTCCGTCATAGTACAATAGAGACATAGAGACAGTAGACCTAGCTGGTCTGTCATAATATAATAGAGACAGTAGATCAAGCTGGTCTGTCATAATATAATAGAGACAGTAGATCTAGCTGGTCTGTCAAAATATAATAGAGACAGTAGATCTAGCTGGTCTGTCATAATATAATAGAGACAGTAGATCTAGCTGGTCTGTCATATTATAATAGAGACAGTAGATCTAGCTGGTATGTCATAATATAATAGGGACAGTAGATCTAGATGGTCTGTCATAATGTAATAGAGACAGTGTATCTACCAGGTCTGTCATAATATAACAGAGACAGTAGATCTACCTGGTATGTCAAAATATAATAGAGACAGTAGATCTAGCTGGTCCGTCATAGTACAATAGAGATATAGAGACAGTAGATCTAGCTGGTCTGTCATATTATAATAGAGACAGTAGATCTAGCTGGTATGTCATAATATAATAGGGACAGTAGATCTAGCTGGTCTGTCATAATATAATAGAGACAGTGTATCTACCAGGTCTGTCATAATATAACAGAGACAGTAGATCTACCAGGTCTGTCATAATATAACAGAGACAGTAGATCTAGCTGGTCTGTCATAATATAACAGAGACAGTAGATCTACCTGGTATGTCATAATACAATAGAGACAGTAGATCTAGCTGGTCTGTCATTTTATAATGGAGACAGTATATCTACCTGGTCTGTCATAATATAATAGAGGCAGTAGATCTAGCTGGTCTGTCATAATACAATAGAGACAGTAGATTTAGCTGGTCTGTCATAACATAATAGAGACATAGAGACAGTAGATTTAGCTGGTCTGTCATTATATAATAGAGACAGTAGATCTACCGGGTCTGTCAAAATATAATAGAGACAGTATATTTAGTTGGTCTGTCATAATATAATAGAGACACTAGATCTAGCTGGTCTCTCATAATATAATAGAGATAGTAGATCTAGCTGGTCTGTCATAATGCAATAGAGACAGTAGATATAGCTGATCTGTCATAATAGAATAGAGACAGTAGATCTAGCTGGTCTGTTATAATATAATAGAGACAGTAGATCTAGCTGGTCTGTCATAATATAATATACACAGTAGATCTAGCTGGTCTGTCATAATACAATAGAGACAGTAGATTTAGCTGGTCTGTCATAACATAATAGAGACATAGAGACAGTAGATCTAGCTGGTCTGTCATAATATAATAGAGACAGTATATTTAGTTGGTCTGTCATAATATAATAGAGACAGTAGATCTAGCTGGTCTGTCATAATATAATAGAGATAGTAGATCTAGCTGGTCTGTCATAATATAATAGAGACAGTAGATCTAGCTGGTCTGTCATAATATAATAGAGACAGTAGATCTACCTGGTCTGTCAAAATATAATAGAGACAGTAGATCTACCTGGTCTGTCAAAATATAATAGAGACAGTATATTTAGTTGGTCTGTCATAATATAATAGAGACACTAGATCTAGCTGGTCTGTCATAATATAATAGAGATAGTAGATCTAGCTGGTCTGTCATAATACAATAGAGACAGTAGATCTAGCTGGTCTGTCATAATAGAATAGAGACAGTAGATCTAGCTGGTCTGTTATAATATAATATAGACAGTAGATCTAGCTGGTCTGTCATAATATAATAGAGACAGTAGATCTAGATGGTCTGTCATATTATAATAGAGACAATAGATCTAGCTGGTCTGTCATAATATAATAGACACAGTAGATATAGCTGGTCTGTCATCATATAATAGAGACAGTATATCTACCTGGTCTGTCATAATATAATAGAGACAGTAGATATAGCTGGTCTGTCATAATATAATAGAGACAGTAGATCTAGCTGGTCAGTGATAATACAATAGAGAGAGTAGATCTTGCTGGTCTGTCATAATACAATAGAGACAGTAGATCTAGCTGGTCTGTCATAATATAATAGAGACAGTAGATCTAGCTGGTCTGTCATATTATAATAGAGACAGTAGATCTAGCTGGTCTGTCATAATATAATAGAGACAGTAGATCTAGCTGGTCTGTCATAATATAATAGACAGAAGATCTAGCTGGTCTGTCATAATATAATAGACACAGTAGATCTAGCTGGTCTGTCATAATATAATAGAGAGAGTAGATCTTGCTGGTCTGTCATAATACAATAGAGACAGTAGATCTAGCTTGTCTGTCATAATATAATAGAGACAGTAGATCTAGCTGGTCTGTCATATTATAATAGAGACAATAGATCTAGCTGGTCTGTCATAATATAATAGACATTAGATCTAGCTGGTCTGTCATAATATAATAGACAGTAGATCTAGCTGGTCTGTCATAATATAATAGAGACAGTATATCTACCTGGTCAGTCATAATACAATAGAGACAGTAGATATAGCTGGGTTGTCATTTTATAATGGAGACAGTATATCTAGCTGGTCTGTCATAATATAATAGAGACAGTATATCGATCTATCAGTAGATCTAGCTGGTCTGTCATAATACAATAGAGACAGTAGATCTAGCGGGTCTGTCAAAATATAATAGAGACAGTATATTTAGTTGGTCTGTCATAATATAATAGAGACACTAGATCTAGCTGGTCTGTCATAATATAATATAGACAGTATATCTACCTGGTCTGTCATAATATAATAGAGGCAGTAGATCTAGCTGGTCTGTCATAATACAATAGCGAGAATAGATCTAGCTGGTCTGTCATAATAAAATAGACAATAGATCTAGCTGGTCTGTCATAATATAATAGACAGTATATCTAGCTGGTCTGTCATAATATAATAGACACAGTAGATCTAGCTGGTCTGTCATAATATAATAGAGACAGTATATCTACCTGGTCTGTCATAATATAATAGAGACAGTATATCGACCTGGTCTGTCATAATATAATAGAGACGGTATATCTACCTGGTCTGTCATAATATAATAGAGACAGTATATCGACCTGGTCTGTCATAATACAATAGAGACAGTAGATCTAGCTGGTCTGTCATAATATAATAGAGACAGTAGATCTACCTGGTCTGTCAAAATATAATAGAGACAGTAGATCTAGCTGGTCTGTCATTATATAATAGAGACAGTAGATCTACCTGGTCTGTCAAAATATAATAGAGACAGTATATTTATTTGGCCTGTCATAATATAATAGAGACAGTAGATCTACCTGGTCTGTCAAAATATAATAGAGACAGTAGATCTAGCTGGTCTGTCATTACATAATAGAGACAGTAGATCTAGCTGCTCTGTCATGATATAATAGACACAGTAGATCTAGCTGGTCTGTCATAATATAATAGAGACAGTAGATCTAGCTGGTCTGTCATAATACAATAGAGACAGTAGATCTAGCTGGTCTGTCATAATATAATAGAGACAGTAGCTCTAGCTGGTCTGTCATAATATAATAGAGACAGTATATCTACCTGGTCTGTCATTTTATAATAGAGACAGTAGATCTAGCTGGTCTGTCATAATATAATAGAGACAGTAGATCTAGCTGGTCTGTCATAGTATAATAGGGCAGTAGATCTACCTGGTCTGTCAAAATATAATAGAGACAGTAGATCTAGCTGGTCTGTCATAATATAATAGAGACAGTAGATCTACCTGGTCTGTCAAAATATAATAGAGATAGTAGATCTAGTTGGTCTGTCATAATACAATAGAGACAGTAGATCTAGCTGGTCTGTCATAATGTCATATTATAATAGAGACAATAGATCTAGCTGGTCTGTCATAATATAATAGAGACAGTAGATCTAGCTGGTCTGTCATAATATAAAAGACAGAAGATCTAGCTGGTCTGTCATAATATAATAGACACATTAGATCTACCTGGTCTGTCAAAATATAATAGAGACAGTAGATCTAGCTGGTCTGTCATAATATAATAGAGACAGTAGATCTACCTGGTCTGTCAAAATATAATAGAGACAGTAGATCTAGCTGGTCTGTCATAATATAATAGAGACAGTATATCTACCTGGTCTGTCATTTTATAATTTAGACAGTAGATCTAGCTGGTCTGTCATAATATAATAGAGACAGTAGATCTAGCTGGTCTGTCATAATATAATAGAGCCAGTAGATCTAGCTGGTCTGTCATAGTATAATAGGGACAGTAGATCTACCTGGTCTGTCAAAATATAATAGAGACAGTAGATCTAGCTGGTCTGTCATAATATAATAGAGACAGTAGATCTACCTGGTCTGTCAAAATATAATAGAGATAGTAGATCTAGCTGGTCTGTCATAATACAATAGAGACAGTAGATCTAGCTGGTCTGTCATAATGTCATATTATAATAGAGACAATAGATCTAGCTGGTCTGTCATCATATAATAGACACAGTAGATCTAGCTGGTCTGTCATAATATAATAGAGAGAGTAGATCTTGCTGGTCTGTCATAATACAAGAGAGACAGTAGATCTAGCTGGTCTGTCATAATATAATAGAGACAGTAGATCTAGCTGGTCTGTCATATTATAATAGAGACAATAGATCTAGCAGGTCTGTCATATTATAATATAGACAATAGATCTAGCTGGTCTGTCATAATATAATAGACACAGTAGATCTAGCTGGTCTGTCATAATATAATAGAGAGAGTAGATCTTGCTGGTCTGTCATAATACAATAGAGACAGTAGATCTAGCTGGTCTGTCATAATATAATAGAGACAGTAGATCTAGCTGGTCTGTCATATTATAATAGAGACAATAGATCTAGCAGGTCTGTCATATTATAATAGAGACAATAGATCTAGCTGGTCTGTCATAATATAATAGACAGTAGATCTAGCTGGTCTGTCATAATATAATAGACAGTAGATCTAGCTGGTCTGTCATAATATAATAGAGACACTAGATCTAGCTGGTCTGTCATAATATAATATAGACAGTATATCTACCTGGTCTGTCATACTATAATAGAGGCAGTAGATCTAGCTGGTATATAGTATATAGACAGTATATCTACCTCGTCTGTCATTTTATAATAGAGACAGTAGATTTAGTTGGTCTGTCATAATATAATAGAGACACTAGATCTAGCTGGTCTGTCATAATATAATATAGATAGTAGATCTAGCTGGTCTGTCATAATACAATAGAGACAGTAGATCTAGCTGGTCTGTCATAATGTCATATTATAATAGAGACAATAGATCTAGCTGGTCTGTCATATTATAATAGAGACAGTAGATCTAGCTGGTCTGTCATATTATAATAGAGACAATTGATCTAGCTGGTCTGTCATAATACAATAGCGAGAATAGATCTAGCTGGTCTGTCATTTTATAATGGAGTCGGTATATCTACCTGGTCTCTCATAATATAATAGAGACAGTAGATCTAGCTGGTCTGTCATAATACAATAGAGACAGTAGATCTAGCTGGTCTGTCATAATAAAATAGACAGTAGATCTAGCTGGTCTGTCATAATATAATAGACAATAGATCTAGCTGGTCTGTCATAATATAATAGACACAGTAGATCTAGCTGGTCTGTCATAATATAATAGAGACAGTATATCTACCTGGTCTGTCATAATGTAATAGAGACAGTATATCGACCTGGTCTGTCATAATATAATAGAGACAGTATATCTACCTGGTCTGTCATAATATAATAGAGACAGTATATCGACCTGGTCTGTCATAATACAAGAGAGACAGTAGATCTAGCTGGTCTGTCATAATATAATAGAGACAATTGATCTAGCTGGTCTGTCATAATACAATAGCGAGAATAGATCTTGCTGGTCTGTCATAATAAAATAGACAGTATATCTAGCTGGTCTGTCATAATATAATAGACAGTATATCTAGCTGGTCTGTCATAATATAATAGACACAGTAGATCTAGCTGGTCTGTCATAATATAATAGAGACAGTATATCTACCTGGTCTGTCATAATGTAATAGAGACAGCATATCGACCTGGTCTGTCATAATATAATAGAGACAGTATATCGACCTGGTCTGTCATAATACAATAGAGACAGTAGATCTAGCTGGTCTGTCATAATAAAATAGACAGTAGATCTAGCTGGTCTGTCATAATATAATAGACAGTAGATCTAGCAGGTCTGTCATATTATAATAGAGACAATAGATCTAGCTGGTCTGTCATAATATAATAGACAGTAGATCTAGCTGGTCTGTCATAATATAATAGACAGTAGATCTAGCTGGTCTGTCATAATATAATAGAGACACTAGATCTAGCTGGTCTGTCATAATATAATATAGACAGTATATCTACCTGGTCTGTCATACTATAATAGAGGCAGTAGATCTAGCTGGTATATAGTATATAGACAGTATATCTACCTCGTCTGTCATTTTATAATAGAGACAGTAGATTTAGTTGGTCTGTCATAATATAATAGAGACACTAGATCTAGCTGGTCTGTCATAATATAATATAGATAGTAGATCTAGCTGGTCTGTCATAATACAATAGAGACAGTAGATCTAGCTGGTCTGTCATAATGTCATATTATAATAGAGACAATAGATCTAGCTGGTCTGTCATATTATAATAGAGACAGTAGATCTAGCTGGTCTGTCATATTATAATAGAGACAATTGATCTAGCTGGTCTGTCATAATACAATAGCGAGAATAGATCTAGCTGGTCTGTCATTTTATAATGGAGTCGGTATATCTACCTGGTCTCTCATAATATAATAGAGACAGTAGATCTAGCTGGTCTGTCATAATACAATAGAGACAGTAGATCTAGCTGGTCTGTCATAATAAAATAGACAGTAGATCTAGCTGGTCTGTCATAATATAATAGACAATAGATCTAGCTGGTCTGTCATAATATAATAGACACAGTAGATCTAGCTGGTCTGTCATAATATAATAGAGACAGTATATCTACCTGGTCTGTCATAATGTAATAGAGACAGTATATCGACCTGGTCTGTCATAATATAATAGAGACAGTATATCTACCTGGTCTGTCATAATATAATAGAGACAGTATATCGACCTGGTCTGTCATAATACAAGAGAGACAGTAGATCTAGCTGGTCTGTCATAATATAATAGAGACAATTGATCTAGCTGGTCTGTCATAATACAATAGCGAGAATAGATCTTGCTGGTCTGTCATAATAAAATAGACAGTAGATCTAGCTGGTCTGTCATAATATAATAGACAGTATATCTAGCTGGTCTGTCATAATATAATAGACACAGTAGATCTAGCTGGTCTGTCATAATATAATAGAGACAGTATATCTACCTGGTCTGTCATAATGTAATAGAGACAGTATATCGACCTGGTCTGTCATAATATAATAGAGACGGTATATCTACCTGGTCTGTCATAATATAATAGAGACAGTATATCGACCTGGTCTGTCATAATACAATAGAGACAGTAGATCTAGCTGGTCAGTCATAATATAATAGAGACAGTAGATCTACCTGGTCTGTCAAAATATAATAGAGACAGTATATTTATTTGGCCTGTCATAATATAATAGAGACACTAGATCTAGCTGGTCTGTCATAATATTATAGAGATAGTAGATCTACCTGGTCTGTCAAAATATAATAGAGATAGTAGATCTAGCTGGTCTGTCATAATACAATAGAGACAGTAGATCTAGCTGGTCTGTCATAATGTCATTTTATAATAGAGACAATAGATCTAGCTGGTATGTCATAATATAATAGAGACAGTAGATCTAGCTGGTCTGTCATAATATAATAGACAGAAGATCTAGCTGGTCTGTCATAATATAATAGACACATTAGATCTACCTGGTCTGTCAAAATATAATAGAGACAGTAGATCTAGCTGGTCTGTCATAATATAATAGAGACAGTAGATCTAGCAGGTCTGTCATATTATAATATAGACAATAGATCTAGCTGGTCTGTCATAATATAATAGACACAGTAGATCTAGCTGGTCTGTCATAATATAATAGAGAGAGTAGATCTTGCTGGTCTGTCATAATACAATAGAGACAGTAGATCTAGCTGGTCTGTCATAATATAATAGAGACAGTAGATCTAGCTGGTCTGTCATATTATAATAGAGACAATAGATCTAGCAGGTCTGTCATATTATAATAGAGACAATAGATCTAGCTGGTCTGTCATAATATAATAGACAGTAGATCTAGCTGGTCTGTCATAATATAATAGACAGTAGATCTAGCTGGTCTGTCATAATATAATAGAGACACTAGATCTAGCTGGGCTGTCATAATATAATATAGACAGTATATCTACCTGGTCTGTCATACTATAATAGAGGCAGTAGATCTAGCTGGTATATAGTATATAGACAGTATATCTACCTCGTCTGTCATTTTATAATAGAGACAGTAGATTTAGTTGGTCTGTCATAATATAATAGAGACACTAGATCTAGCTGGTCTGTCATAATATAATATAGATAGTAGATCTAGCTGGTCTGTCATAATACAATAGAGACAGTAGATCTAGCTGGTCTGTCATAATGTCATATTATAATAGAGACAATAGATCTAGCTGGTCTGTCATATTATAATAGAGACAGTAGATCTAGCTGGTCTGTCATATTATAATAGAGACAATTGATCTAGCTGGTCTGTCATAATACAATAGCGAGAATAGATCTAGCTGGTCTGTCATTTTATAATGGAGTCGGTATATCTACCTGGTCTCTCATAATATAATAGAGACAGTAGATCTAGCTGGTCTGTCATAATACAATAGAGACAGTAGATCTAGCTGGTCTGTCATAATAAAATAGACAGTAGATCTAGCTGGTCTGTCATAATATAATAGACAATAGATCTAGCTGGTCTGTCATAATATAATAGACACAGTAGATCTAGCTGGTCTGTCATAATATAATAGAGACAGTATATCTACCTGGTCTGTCATAATGTAATAGAGACAGTATATCGACCTGGTCTGTCATAATATAATAGAGACAGTATATCTACCTGGTCTGTCATAATATAATAGAGACAGTATATCGACCTGGTCTGTCATAATACAAGAGAGACAGTAGATCTAGCTGGTCTGTCATAATATAATAGAGACAATTGATCTAGCTGGTCTGTCATAATACAATAGCGAGAATAGATCTAGCTGGTCTGTCATAATAAAATAGACAGTATATCTAGCTGGTCTGTCATAATATAATAGACAGTATATCTAGCTGGTCTGTCATAATATAATAGACACAGTAGATCTAGCTGGTCTGTCATAATATAATAGAGACAGTATATCTACCTGGTCTGTCATAATGTAATAGAGACAGTATATCGACCTGGTCTGTCATAATATAATAGAGACAGTATATCGACCTGGTCTGTCATAATACAATAGAGACAGTAGATCTAGCTGGTCTGTCATAATATAATAGAGACAGTAGATCTAGCTGGTCTGTCATAATATAATAGAGACAATAGATCTAGCAGGTCTGTCATATTATAATAGAGACAATAGATCTAGCTGGTCTGTCATAATATAATAGACAGTAGATCTAGCTGGTCTGTCATAATATAATAGACAGTAGATCTAGCTGGTCTGTCATAATATAATAGAGACACTAGATCTAGCTGGTCTGTCATAATATAATATAGACAGTATATCTACCTGGTCTGTCATACTATAATAGAGGCAGTAGATCTAGCTGGTATATAGTATATAGACAGTATATCTACCTCGTCTGTCATTTTATAATAGAGACAGTAGATTTAGTTGGTCTGTCATAATATAATAGAGACACTAGATCTAGCTGGTCTGTCATAATATAATATAGATAGTAGATCTAGCTGGTCTGTCATAATACAATAGAGACAGTAGATCTAGCTGGTCTGTCATAATGTCATATTATAATAGAGACAATAGATCTAGCTGGTCTGTCATATTATAATAGAGACAGTAGATCTAGCTGGTCTGTCATATTATAATAGAGACAATTGATCTAGCTGGTCTGTCATAATACAATAGCGAGAATAGATCTAGCTGGTCTGTCATTTTATAATGGAGTCGGTATATCTACCTGGTCTCTCATAATATAATAGAGACAGTAGATCTAGCTGGTCTGTCATAATACAATAGAGACAGTAGATCTAGCTGGTCTGTCATAATAAAATAGACAGTAGATCTAGCTGGTCTGTCATAATATAATAGACAATAGATCTAGCTGGTCTGTCATAATATAATAGACACAGTAGATCTAGCTGGTCTGTCATAATATAATAGAGACAGTATATCTACCTGGTCTGTCATAATGTAATAGAGACAGTATATCGACCTGGTCTGTCATAATATAATAGAGACAGTATATCTACCTGGTCTGTCATAATATAATAGAGACAGTATATCGACCTGGTCTGTCATAATACAAGAGAGACAGTAGATCTAGCTGGTCTGTCATAATATAATAGAGACAATTGATCTAGCTGGTCTGTCATAATACAATAGCGAGAATAGATCTTGCTGGTCTGTCATAATAAAATAGACAGTAGATCTAGCTGGTCTGTCATAATATAATAGACAGTATATCTAGCTGGTCTGTCATAATATAATAGACACAGTAGATCTAGCTGGTCTGTCATAATATAATAGAGACAGTATATCTACCTGGTCTGTCATAATGTAATAGAGACAGTATATCGACCTGGTCTGTCATAATATAATAGAGACGGTATATCTACCTGGTCTGTCATAATATAATAGAGACAGTATATCGACCTGGTCTGTCAAAATACAATAGAGACAGTAGATCTAGCTGGTCTGTCATAATATAATAGAGACAGTAGATCTACCTGGTCTGTCAAAATATAATAGAGACAGTATATTTATTTGGCCTGTCATAATATAATAGAGACACTAGATCTAGCTGGTCTGTCATAATATTATAGAGATAGTAGATCTAGCTGGTCTGTCAAAATATAATAGAGATAGTAGATCTAGCTGGTCTGTCATAATACAATAGAGACAGTAGATCTAGCTGGTCTGTCATAATGTCATTTTATAATAGAGACAATAGATCTAGCTGGTATGTCATAATATAATAGAGACAGTAGATCTAGCTGGTCTGTCATAATATAATAGACAGAAGATCTAGCTGGTCTGTCATAATATAATAGACACATTAGATCTACCTGGTCTGTCAAAATATAATAGAGACAGTAGATCTAGCTGGTCTGTCATAATATAATAGAGACAGTAGATCTACCTGGTCTGTCAAAATATAATAGAGACAGTAGATCTAGCTGGTCTGTCATAATATAATAGAGACAGTATATCTACCTGGTCTGTCATTTTATAATTTAGACAGTAGATCTAGCTGGTCTGTCATAATATAATAGAGACAGTAGATCTAGCTGGTCTGTCATAATATAATAGAGACAGTAGATCTAGCTGGTCTGTCATAGTATAATAGGGACAGTAGATCTACCTGGTCTGTCAAAATATAATAGAGACAGTAGATCTAGCTGGTCTGTCATAATATAATAGAGACAATTGATCTAGCTGGTCTGTCATAATACAATAGCGAGAATAGATCTAGCTGGTCTGTCATAATAAAATAGACAGTAGATCTAGCTGGTCTGTCATAATATAATAGACAGTATATCTAGCTGGTCTGTCATAATATAATAGACACAGTAGATCTAGCTGGTCTGTCATAATATAATAGAGACAGTATATCGACCTTGTCTGTCATAATATAATAGAGACAGTATATCGACCTGGTCTGTCATAATACAATAGAGACAGTAGATCTAGCTGGTCTGTCATAATATAATAGAGACAGTAGATCTACCTGGTCTGTCAAAATATAATAGAGACAGTAGATCTAGCTGGTCTGTCATTATATAATAGAGACAGTAGATCTACCTGGTCTGTCAAAATATAATAGAGACAGTATATTTATTTGGCCTGTCATAATATAATAGAGACAGTAGATCTAGCTGGTCTGTCATAATATAATAGAGACAGTAGATCTACCTGGTCTGTCATAATATAATAGAGATAGTAGATCTAGCTGGTCTGTCATAATACAATAGAGACAGTAGATCTAGCTGGTCTGTCATAATGTCATATTATAATTGAGACAATAGATCTAGCTGGTATGTCATAATATAATAGAGACAGTAGATCTAGCTGGTCTGTCATAATATAATAGACAGTAGATCTAGCTGGTCTGTCATGATATAATAGACACAGTAGATCTAGCTGGTCTGTCATAATATAATAGAGACAGTAGATCTAGCTGGTCTGTCATAATATAATAGAGACAGTAGATCTACCTGGTCTGTCATAATATAATAGAGACAGTAGATCTAGCTGGTCTGTCATAATATAATAGAGACAGTATATCTACCTGGTCTGTCATTTTATAATTTAGACAGTAGATCTAGCTGGTCTGTCATAATATAATAGAGACAGTAGATCTAGCTGGTCTGTCATAATATAATAGAGACAGTAGATCTAGCTGGTCTGTCATAATATAATAGACACAGTAGATCTAGCTGGTCTGTCATAATATAATAGAGACAGTATATCGACCTTGTCTGTCATAATATAATAGAGACAGTATATCGACCTGGTCTGTCATAATACAATAGAGACAGTAGATCTAGCTGGTCTGTCATAATATAATAGAGACAGTAGATCTACCTGGTCTGTCAAAATATAATAGAGACAGTAGATCTAGCTGGTCTGTCATTATATAATAGAGACAGTAGATCTACCTGGTCTGTCAAAATATAATAGAGACAGTATATTTATTTGGCCTGTCATAATATAATAGAGACACTAGATCTAGCTGGTCTGTCATAATATTATAGAGATAGTAGATCTACCTGGTCTGTCAAAATATAATAGAGATAGTAGATCTAGCTGGTCTGTCATAATACAATAGAGACAGTAGATCTAGCTGGTCTGTCATAATGTCATATTATAATAGAGACAATAGATCTAGCTGGTATGTCATAATATAATAGAGACAGTAGATCTAGCTGGTCTGTCATAATATAATAGACAGAAGATCTAGCTGGTCTGTCATATTATAATAGACACATTAGATCTACCTGGTCTGTCAAAATATAATAGAGACAGTAGATCTAGCTGGTCTGTCATAATATAATAGA
The DNA here is from genome assembly GCF_023373465.1 of Oncorhynchus keta. Taxonomy (NCBI): domain Eukaryota; kingdom Metazoa; phylum Chordata; class Actinopteri; order Salmoniformes; family Salmonidae; genus Oncorhynchus; species Oncorhynchus keta. The sequence goes on from NW_026284014.1 coordinate 51,478, forward strand.
GACAGTAGATCTACCTGGTCTGTCAAAATATAATAGAGACAGTAGATCTAGCTGGTCTGTCATAATATAATAGAGACAGTATATCTACCTGGTCTGTCATTTTATAATTTAGACAGTAGATCTAGCTGGTCTGTCATAATATAATAGAGACAGTAGATCTAGCTGGTCTGTCATAATATAATAGAGACAGTAGATCTAGCTGGTCTGTCATAGTATAATAGGGACAGTAGATCTACCTGGTATGTCAAAATATAATAGAGACAGTAGATCTAGCTGGTCTGTCATAATATAATAGAGACAGTAGATCTACCTGGTCTGTCATAATATAATAGAGATAGTAGATCTAGCTGGTCTGTCATAATACAATAGAGACAGTAGATCTAGCTGGTCTGTCATAATGTCATATTATAATAGAGACAATAGATCTAGCTGGTCTGTCATCATATAATAGACACAGTAGATCTAGCTGGTCTGTCATAATATAATAGAGAGTAGATCTTGCTGGTCTGTCATAATACAATAGAGACAGTAGATCTAGCTGGTCTGTCATAATATAATAGAGACAGTAGATCTAGCTGGTCTGTCATATTATAATAGAGACAATAGATCTAGCAGGTCTGTCATATTATAATAGAGACAATAGATCTAGCTGGTCTTTCATAATATAATAGACAGTAGATCTAGCTGGTCTGTCATAATATAATAGACAGTAGATCTAGCTGGTCTGTCATAATATAATAGAGACACTAGATCTAGCTGGTCTGTCATAATATAATAGAGGCAGTAGATCTAGCTGGTATATAGTATATAGACAGTATATCTACCTCGTCTGTCATTTTATAATAGAGACAGTAGATTTAGTTGGTCTGTCATAATATAATAGAGACACTAGATCTAGCTGGTCTGTCATAATATAATATAGATAGTAGATCTAGCTGGTCTGTCATAATACAATAGAGACAGTAGATCTAGCTGGTCTGTCATAATGTCATATTATAATAGAGACAATAGATCTAGCTGGTCTGTCATAATATAATAGAGACAGTAGATCTAGCTGGTCTGTCATATTATAATAGAGACAGTAGATCTAGCTGGTCTGTCATATTATAATAGAGACAATTGATCTAGCTGGTCTGTCATAATACAATAGCGAGAATAGATCTAGCTGGTCTGTCATTTTATAATGGAGTCGGTATATCTACCTGGTCTCTCATAATATAATAGAGACAGTAGATCTAGCTGGTCTGTCATAATACAATAGAGACAGTAGATCTAGCTGGTCTGTCATAATAAAATAGACAGTAGATCTAGCTGGTCTGTCATAATATAATAGACACAGTAGATCTAGCTGGTCTGTCATAATATAATAGAGACAGTATATCTACCTGGTCTGTCATAATGTAATAGAGACAGTATATCGACCTGGTCTGTCATAATATAATAGAGACAGTATATCTACCTGGTCTGTCATAATATAATAGAGACAGTATATCGACCTGGTCTGTCATAATACAATAGAGACAGTAGATCTAGCTGGTCTGTCATAATATAATAGAGACAATTGATCTAGCTGGTCTGTCATAATACAATAGCGAGAATAGATCTAGCTGGTCTGTCATAATAAAATAGACAGTAGATCTAGCTGGTCTGTCATAATATAATAGACAGTATATCTAGCTGGTCTGTCATAATATAATAGAGACACTAGATCTAGCTGGTCTGTCATAATATTATAGAGATAGTAGATCTAGCTGGTCTGTCATAATATAATAGAGACAGTATATCGACCTGGTCTGTCATAATACAATAGAGACAGTAGATCTAGCTGGTCTGTCATAATATAATAGAGACAGTAGATCTAGCTGGTCTGTCAAAATATAATAGAGACAGTAGATCTAGCTGGTCTGTCATTATATAATAGAGACAGTAGATCTACCTGGTCTGTCAAAATATAATAGAGACACTAGATCTAGCTGGTCTGTCATAATATTATAGAGATAGTAGATCTAGCTGGTCTGTCATAATACAATAGAGACAGTAGATCTAGCTAGTCTGTCATAATATAATAGAGACAGTAGATCTAGCTGCTCTGTCATTATATAATAGAGACAGTAGATCTACCTGGTCTGTCAAAATATAATAGAGACAGTATATTTATTTGGCCTGTCATAATATAATAGAGACACTAGATCTAGCTGGTCTGTCATAATATTATAGACACAGTAGATCTAGCTGGTCTGTCATAATATAATAGAGACAGTAGATCTAGCTGGTCTGTCATAATACAATAGAGACAGTAGATCTAGCTGGTCTGTCATAATACAATAGACACAGTAGATCTAGCTGGTCTGTCATAATATAATAGAGACAGTAGATCTAGCTGGTCTGTCATAATACAATAGAGACAGTAGATCTAGCTGGTCTGTCATAATATAATAGAGACAGTAGATCTACCTGGTCTGTCAAAATATAATAGAGACAGTAGCTCTAGCTGGTCTGTCATAATATAATAGAGACAGTATATCTAGCTGGTCTGTCATAATATAATAGAGACAGTAGATCTAGCTGGTCTGTCATAATATAATAGAGACAGTACATCTAGCTGGTCTGTCATAATATAATAGAGACAGTAGATCTAGCTGGTCTGTCATAGTATAGTAGGGGCAGTAGATCTACCTGGTCTGTCAAAATATAATAGAGACAGTAGATCTAGCTGGTCTGTCATAATATAATAGAGACAGTAGATATACCTGGTCTGTCAAAATATAATAGAGATAGTAGATCTAGCTGGTCTGTCATAATGCAATAGAGACAGTAGATCTAGCTGGTCTGTCATAATGTCATATTATAATAGAGACAATAGATCTAGCTGGTCTGTCATAATATAATAGAGACAGTAGATCTAGCTGGTCTGTCATAATATAATAGACAGAAGATCTAGCTGGTCTGTCATAATATAATAGACACATTAGATCTACCTGGTCTGTCAAAATATAATAGAGACAGTAGATCTAGCTGGTCTGTCATAATATAATAGAGACAGTAGATCTAGCTGGTCTGTCATAGTATAATAGGGGCAGTAGATCTACCTGGTCTGTCATAATATAATAGAGACAGTATATCTACCTGGTCTGTCATTTTATAATAGAGACAGTATATCTAGCTGGTCTGTCATAATATAATAGAGACAGTAGATCTAGCTGGTCTGTCATAATATAATAGAGACAGTAGATCTAGCTGGTCTGTCATAGTATAATAGGGACAGTAGATCTACCTGGTCTGTCAAAATATAATAGAGACAGTAGATCGAGCTGGTCTGTCATGATATAATAGAGACAGTAGATCTACCTGGTCTGTCAAAATATAATAGAGATAGTAGATCTAGCTGGTCTGTCATAATACAATAGAGACAGTAGATCTAGCTGGTCTGTCATAATGTCATATTATAATAGAGACAATAGATCTAGCTGGTCTGTCATCATATAATAGACACAGTAGATCTAGCTGGTCTGTCATAATATAATAGAGAGAGTAGATCTTGCTGGTCTGTCATAATACAATGGAGACAGTAGATCTAGCTGGTCTGTCATATTATAATAGAGACAATAGATCTAGCAGGTCTGTCATATTATAATAGAGACAATAGATCTAGCTGGTCTGTCATAATATAATAGACACAGTAGATCTAGCTGGTCTGTCATAATATAATAGAGAGAGTAGATCTTGCTGGTCTGTCATAATACAATAGAGACAGTAGATCTAGCTGGTCTGTCATAATATAATAGAGACAGTAGATCTAGCTGGTCTGTCATATTATAATAGAGACAATAGATCTAGTAGGTCTGTCATATTATAATAGAGACAATAGATCTAGCTGGTCTGTCATAATATAATAGACAGTAGATCTAGCTGGTCTGTCATAATATAATAGACAGTAGATCTAGCTGGTCTGTCATAATATAATAGACACAGTAGATATAGCTGGTCTGTCATAATATAATAGAGACAGTAGATCTACCTGGTCTGTCAAAATATAATAGAGACAGTAGATCGAGCTGGTCTGTCATGATATAATAGAGACAGTAGATCTACCTGGTCTGTCAAAATATAATAGAGATAGTAGATCTAGCTGGTCTGTCATAATACAATAGAGACAGTAGATCTAGCTGGTCTGTCATAATGTCATATTATAATAGAGACAATAGATCTAGCTGGTCTGTCATCATATAATAGACACAGTAGATCTAGCTGGTCTGTCATAATATAATAGAGAGTAGATCTTGCTGGTCTGTCATAATACAATGGAGACAGTAGATCTAGCTGGTCTGTCATATTATAATAGAGACAATAGATCTAGCAGGTCTGTCATATTATAATAGAGACAATAGATCTAGCTGGTCTGTCATAATATAATAGACACAGTAGATCTAGCTGGTCTGTCATAATATAATAGAGAGAGTAGATCTTGCTGGTCTGTCATAATACAATAGAGACAGTAGATCTAGCTGGTCTGTCATAATATAATAGAGACAGTAGATCTAGCTGGTCTGTCATATTATAATAGAGACAATAGATCTAGTAGGTCTGTCATATTATAATAGAGACAATAGATCTAGCTGGTCTGTCATAATATAATAGACAGTAGATCTAGCTGGTCTGTCATAATATAATAGACAGTAGATCTAGCTGGTCTGTCATAATATAATAGACACAGTAGATATAGCTGGTCTGTCATAATATAATAGAGACAGTATATCTACCTGGTCTGTCATAATATAATAGAGACAGTAGATCTAGCTGGTCTGTCATAATATAATAGAGACAGTAGATCTAGCTGGTCTGTCATAATATAATAGAGACAGTAGATCTAGCTGGTCTGTCATAATACAATAGAGACAGTAGATCTAGCTGGTCTGTCATAATGTCATATTATAATAGAGACAATAGATCTAGCTGGTCTGTCATAATATAATAGAGACAGTAGATCTAGCTGGTCTGTCATAATATAATAGACAGAAGATCTAGCTGGTCTGTCATAATATAATAGACACATTAGATCTACCTGGTCTGTCAAAATATAATAGAGACAGTAGATCTAGCTGGTCTGTCATAATATAATAGAGACAGTAGATCTACCTGGTCTGTCAAAATATAATAGAGACAGTAGATCTAGCTGGTCTGTCATAATATAATAGAGACAGTATATCTACCTGGTCTGTCATTTTATAATAGAGACAGTATATCTAGCTGCTCTGTCATAATATAATAGAGAAAGTAGATCTAGCTGGTCTGTCATAATATAATAGAGACAGTAGATCTAGCTGGTCTGTCATAGTATAATAGGGACAGTAGATCTACCTGGTCTGTCAAAATATAATAGAGACAGTAGATCGAGCTGGTCTGTCATGATATAATAGAGACAGTAGATCTACCTGGTCTGTCAAAATATAATAGAGATAGTAGATCTAGCTGGTCTGTCATAATACAATAGAGACAGTAGATCTAGCTGGTCTGTCATAATGTCATATTATAATAGAGACAATAGATCTAGCTGGTCTGTCATCATATAATAGACACAGTAGATCTAGCTGGTCTGTCATAATATAATAGAGACAGTATATCTACCTGGTCTGTCATTTTATAATAGAGACAGTATATCTAGCTGCTCTGTCATAATATAATAGAGACAGTAGATCTAGCTGGTCTGTCATAATATAATAGACACAGTAGATCTAGCTGGTCTGTCATAGTATAATAGGGACAGTAGATCTACCTGGTCTGTCAAAATATAATAGAGACAGTAGATCGAGCTGGTCTGTCATGATATAATAGAGACAGTAGATCTACCTGGTCTGTCAAAATATAATAGAGATAGTAGATCTAGCTGGTCTGTCATAATACAATAGAGACAGTAGATCTAGCTGGTCTGTCATAATGTCATATTATAATAGAGACAATAGATCTAGCTGGTCTGTCATCATATAATAGACACAGTAGATCTAGCTGGTCTGTCATAATATAATAGAGAGAGTAGATCTTGCTGGTCTGTCATAATACAATGGAGACAGTAGATATAGCTGGTCTGTCATATTATAATAGAGACAATAGATCTAGCAGGTCTGTCATATTATAATAGAGACAATAGATCTAGCAGGTCTGTCATATTATAATAGAGACAATAGATCTAGCTGGTCTGTCATAATATAATAGACACAGTAGATCTAGCTGGTCTGTCATAATATAATAGAGAGAGTAGATCTTGCTGGTCTGTCATAATACAATAGAGACAGTAGATCTAGCTGGTCTGTCATAATATAATAGAGACAGTAGATCTAGCTGGTCTGTCATATTATAATAGAGACAATAGATCTAGTAGGTCTGTCATATTATAATAGAGACAATAGATCTAGCTGGTCTGTCATAATATAATAGACAGTAGATCTAGCTGGTCTGTCATAATATAATAGACAGTAGATCTAGCTGGTCTGTCATAATATAATAGACACAGTAGATATAGCTGGTCTGTCATAATATAATAGAGACAGTATATCTACCTGGTCTGTCATAATATAATAGAGACAGTAGATCTAGCTGGTCTGTCATAATATAATAGAGACAGTAGATCTAGCTGGTCTGTCATAATATAATAGAGACAGTAGATCTAGCTGGTCTGTCATAATACAATAGAGACAGTAGATCTAGCTGGTCTGTCATAATGTCATATTATAATAGAGACAATAGATCTAGCTGGTCTGTCATAATATAATAGAGACAGTAGATCTAGCTGGTCTGTCATAATATAATAGACAGAAGATCTAGCTGGTCTGTCATAATATAATAGACACATTAGATCTACCTGGTCTGTCAAAATATAATAGAGACAGTAGATCTAGCTGGTCTGTCATAATATAATAGAGACAGTAGATCTACCTGGTCTGTCAAAATATAATAGAGACAGTAGATCTAGCTGGTCTGTCATAATATAATAGAGACAGTATATCTACCTGGTCTGTCATTTTATAATAGAGACAGTATATCTAGCTGCTCTGTCATAATATAATAGAGACAGTAGATCTAGCTGGTCTGTCATAATATAATAGAGACAGTAGATCTAGCTGGTCTGTCATAGTATAATAGGGACAGTAGATCTACCTGGTCTGTCAAAATATAATAGAGACAGTAGATCGAGCTGGTCTGTCATGATATAATAGAGACAGTAGATCTACCTGGTCTGTCAAAATATAATAGAGATAGTAGATCTAGCTGGTCTGTCATAATACAATAGAGACAGTAGATCTAGCTGGTCTGTCATAATGTCATATTATAATAGAGACAATAGATCTAGCTGGTCTGTCATCATATAATAGACACAGTAGATCTAGCTGGTCTGTCATAATATAATAGAGACAGTATATCTACCTGGTCTGTCATTTTATAATAGAGACAGTATATCTAGCTGCTCTGTCATAATATAATAGAGACAGTAGATCTAGCTGGTCTGTCATAATATAATAGACACAGTAGATCTAGCTGGTCTGTCATAGTATAATAGGGACAGTAGATCTACCTGGTCTGTCAAAATATAATAGAGACAGTAGATCGAGCTGGTCTGTCATGATATAATAGAGACAGTAGATCTACCTGGTCTGTCAAAATATAATAGAGATAGTAGATCTAGCTGGTCTGTCATAATACAATAGAGACAGTAGATCTAGCTGGTCTGTCATAATGTCATATTATAATAGAGACAATAGATCTAGCTGGTCTGTCATCATATAATAGACACAGTAGATCTAGCTGGTCTGTCATAATATAATAGAGAGAGTAGATCTTGCTGGTCTGTCATAATACAATGGAGACAGTAGATATAGCTGGTCTGTCATATTATAATAGAGACAATAGATCTAGCAGGTCTGTCATATTATAATAGAGACAATAGATCTAGCTGGTCTGTCATAATATAATAGACACAGTAGATCTAGCTGGTCTGTCATAATATAATAGAGAGAGTAGATCTTGCTGGTCTGTCATAATACAATAGAGACAGTAGATCTAGCTGGTCTGTCATAATATAATAGAGACAGTAGATCTAGCTGGTCTGTCATATTATAATAGAGACAATAGATCTAGTAGGTCTGTCATATTATAATAGAGACAATAGATCTAGCTGGTCTGTCATAATATAATAGACAGTAGATCTAGCTGGTCTGTCATAATATAATAGACAGTAGATCTAGCTGGTCTGTCATAATATAATAGACACAGTAGATATAGCTGGTCTGTCATAATATAATAGAGACAGTATATCTACCTGGTCTGTCATAATATAATAGAGACAGTAGATCTAGCTGGTCTGTCATAATATAATAGAGACAGTAGATCTAGCTGGTCAGTCATAATACAATAGAGACAGTAGATATAGCTGGTCTGTCATTTTATAATGGAGACAGTATATCTACCTGGTCTGTCATAATATAATAGAGGCAGTAGATCTAGCTGGTCTGTCATAATGTAATAGACAGTAGATCTAGCTGGTCTGTCATAATATAATATACACAGTAGATCTAGCTGGTCTGTCATAATACAATAGAGACAGTAGATTTAGCTGGTCAGTCATAATATAATAGAGACAGTATATCTACCTGGTCTGTCATTTTATAATAGAGACAGTAGATCTAGCTGGTCTGTCATAATATAATAGAGACAGTAGATCTAGCTGGTCTGTCATAATATAATAGAGACAGTAGATCTACCTGGTCTGTCATAATATAATAGACAGTAGATCTAGCTGGTCTGTCATAATGTCATATTATAATAGAGACAATAGATCTAGCTGGTCTGTCATAATATAATAGAGACAGTAGATCTACCTGGTCTGTCAAAATATAATAGAGACAGTAGATCTAGCTGGTCTGTCATAATATAATAGAGACAGTATATCTACCTGGTCTGTCATTTTATAATAGAGACAGTATATCTAGCTGCTCTGTCATAATATAATAGAGACAGTAGATCTAGCTGGTCTGTCATAATATAATAGAGACAGTAGATCTAGCTGGTCTGTCATAGTATAATAGGGACAGTAGATCTACCTGGTCTGTCAAAATATAATAGAGACAGTAGATCGAGCTGGTCTGTCATGATATAATAGAGACAGTAGATCTACCTGGTCTGTCAAAATATAATAGAGATAGTAGATCTAGCTGGTCTGTCATAATGTCATATTATAATAGAGACAATAGATCTAGCTGGTCTGTCATCATATAATAGACACAGTAGATCTAGCTGGTCTGTCATAATATAATAGAGAGTAGATCTTGCTGGTCTGTCATAATACAATAGAGACAGTAGATCTAGCTGGTCTGTCATAATATAATAGAGACAGTAGATCTAGCTGGTCTGTCATATTATAATAGAGACAATAGATCTAGTAGGTCTGTCATATTATAATAGAGACAATAGATCTAGCTGGTCTGTCATAATATAATAGACAGTAGATCTAGCAGGTCTGTCATATTATAATAGAGACAATAGATCTAGCTGGTCTGTCATAATATAATAGACACAGTAGATCTAGCTGGTTTGTCATGATACAATAGAGACAGTAGATCTAGCTGGTCTGTCATAATATAATAGAGACAGTAGATCTAGCTGGTCTGTCATATTATAATAGAGACAATAGATCTAGTAGGTCTTTCATATTATAATAGAGACAATAGATCTAGCTGGTCTGTCATAATATAATAGACAGTAGATCTAGCTGGTCTGTCATAATATAATAGACAGTAGATCTAGCTGGTCTGTCATAATATAATAGACACAGTAGATATAGCTGGTCTGTCATAATATAATAGAGACAGTATATCTACCTGGTCTGTCATAATATAATAGAGACAGTAGATCTAGCTGGTCTGTCATAATATAATAGAGACAGTAGATCTAGCTGGTCAGTCATAATACAATAGAGACAGTAGATATAGCTGGTCTGTCATTTTATAATGGAGACAGTATATCTACCTGGTCTGTCATAATATAATAGAGGCAGTAGATCTAGCTGGTCTGTCATAATGTAATAGACAGTAGATCTAGCTGGTCTGTCATAATATAATATGCACAGTAGATCTAGCTGGTCTGTCATAATACAATAGAGACAGTAGATTTAGCTGGTCTGTCATAATACAATAGAGACAGTAGATTTAGCTGGTCAGTCATAATATAATAGAGACAGTATATCTACCTGGTCTGTCATTTTATAATAGAGACAGTAGATCTAGCTGGTCTGTCATAATATAATAGACACAGTAGATCTAGCTGGTCTGTCATAATATAATAGAGACAGTAGATCTACCTGGTCTGTCAAAATATAATAGAGACAGTAGATCTAGCTGGTCTGTCATAATGTCATATTATAATAGAGACAATAGATCTAGCTGGTCTGTCATAATATATAATAGAGACAGTAGATCTAGCTGGTCTGTCATATTATAATAGAGGCAGTAGATCTATCTGGTCTGTCATAATACAATAGCGAGAATAGATCTAGCTGGTCTGTCATAATACAATAGAGACAGTAGATCTACCTGGTCTGTCATAATATAATAGAGATAGTAGATCTACCTGGTCTGTCATAATACAATAGAGACAGTAGATCTACCTGGTCTGTCATAATATAATAGAGACAGTAGTTCTAGCTGGTCTGTCATAATACAATAGAGACAGTAGATCTAGCTGGTCAGTCATAATATAATAGAGATAGTAGATCTACCTGGTCTGTCATAATACAATAGAGACAGTAGATCTACCTGGTCTGTCATAATACAATAGAGACAGTAGATCTAGTTGGTCTGTCATATTATAATAGAGGCAGTAGATCTAGCTGGTCAGTCATAATATAATAGAGATAGTAGATATACCTGGTCTGTCATAATACAATAGAGACAGTAGATCTACCTGGTCTGTCATAATATAATAGAGACAGTAGATCTAGCTGGTCTGTCATATTATAATAGAGGCAGTAGATCTACCTGGTCTGTCATAGTATAATAGAAACAGTAGATCTAGCTGGTCTGTCATAATACAATAGACACAGTAGATCTAGCTGGTCTGTCATAATATAATAGAGACAGTAGATCTACCTGGTCTGTCATAGTATAATAGAAACAGTAGATCTAGCTGGTCTGTCATAATACAATAGAGACAGTAGATCTACCTGGTCTGTCATAGTATAATAGAAACAGTAGATCTAGCTGGTCTGTCATAATATAATAGAGACAGTAGATCTAGCTGGTCTGTCATATTATAATAGAGACAGTAGATCTAGCTGGTCTGTCATAATATAATAGAGATTGTAGTTTAACCTGGTCTGTCATAATATAATAGAGACAGTAGATCTAGCTGGTCTGTCATAATATAATAGAGACAGTGTATCTACCAGGTCTGTCATAATATAACAGAGATAGTAGATCTAGCTGGTCTGTCATAATATAACAGAGACAGTAGATCTACCTGGTATGTCAAAATATAATATAGACAGTAGATCTAGCTGGTCTGTCATAATATAATAGAGGCAGTAGATCTACCTGGTCTGTCAAAATATAATAGAGATAGTAGATCTAGCTGGTCTGTCATAATACAATAGAGACAGTAGATCTAGCTGGTCTGTCATAATGTCATATTATAATAGAGACAATAGATCTAGCTGGTCTGTCATAATACAATAGAGACAGTAGATCTACCTGGTCTGTCATAGTATAATAGAAACAGTAGATCTAGCTGGTCTGTCGTAATATAATAGAGACAGTAGATCTAGCTGGTCTGTCATATTATAATAGAGACAGTAGATCTAGCTGGTCTGTCATAATATAATAGAGATTGTAGTTTAACCTGGTCTGTCATAATATAATAGAGACAGAAGATCTAGCTGGTCTGTCATAATATAATGGAGACAGTAGATCTAGCTGGTCTGTCATAATATAATAGACAGAAGATCTAGCTGGTCTGTCATAATATAATAGACACAGTAGATCTAGCTGGTCTGTCATAATATAATAGAGAGAGTAGATAAACCTGGTCTGTCATAGTATAATAGAAACAGTAGATCTAGCTGGTCTGTCATAATACAATAGAGACAGTAGATCTACCTGGTCTGTCATAGTATAATAGAAACAGTAGATCCAGCTGGTCTGTCATAATATAATAGAGACAGTAGATCTAGCTGGTCTGTCATATTATAATAGAGACAGTAGATCTAGCTGGTCTGTCATAATATAATAGAGATTGTAGTTTAACCTGGTCTGTCATAATAGAATAGAGACAGTAGATCTAGCTGGTCTGTCATAATATAATACAGACAGTGTATCTACCAGGTCTGTCATAATATAACAGAGATAGTAGATCTAGCTGGTCTGTCATAATATAACAGAGACAGTAGATCTACCTGGTCTGTCAAAATATAATAGAGACAGTAGATCTAGCTGGTCTGTCATAATATAATAGAGACAGTAGATCTACCTGGTCTGTCAAAATATAATAGAGATAGTAGATCTAGCTGGTCTGTCATAATACAATAGAGACAGTAGATCTAGCTGGTCTGTCATAATGTCATATTATAATAGAGACAATAGATCTAGCTGGTCTGTCATAATATAATAGACACATTAGATCTAGCTGGTCTGTTATAATATAATAGAGACAGTAGATCTAGCTGGTCTGTCATAATATAATATAGACAGTAGATCTAGCTGGTCTGTCATAGTATAATAGGGGCAGTAGATCTACCTGGTCTGTCAAAATATAATAGAGACAGTAGATCTAGCTGGTCTGTCATAATATAATAGAGACAGTTATCTACCTGGTCTGTCAAAATATAATAGAGATAGTAGATATAGCTGGTCTGTCGTAATATAATAGAGACAGTAGATCTAGCTGGTCTGTCATATTATAATAGAGACAGTAGATCTAGCTGGTCTGTCATAATATAATAGAGATTGTATTTTAACCTGGTCTGTCATAATATAATAGAGACAGAAGATCTAGCTGGTCTGTCATAATATAATAGAGGCAGTAGATCTACCTGGTCTGTCATAGTATAATAGAAACAGTAGATCTAGCTGGTCTGTCATAATACAATAGACACAGTAGATCTAGCTGGTCTGTCATAATATAATAGAGACAGTAGATCTACCTGGTCTGTCATAGTATAATAGAAACAGTAAATCTAGCTGGTCAGTCATAATACAATAGAGACAGTAGATCTACCTGGTCTGTCATAGTATAATAGAAACAGTAGATCTAGCTGGTCTGTCATAATATAATAGAGACAGTAGATCTAGCTGGTCTGTCATATTATAATAGAGACAGTAGATCTAGCTGGTCTGTCATAATATAATAGAGATTGTAGTTTAACCTGGTCTGTCATAATAGAATAGAGACAGTAGATCTAGCTGGTCTGTAATAATATAATACAGACAGTGTATCTACCAGGTCTGTCATAATATAACAGAGATAGTAGATCTAGCTGGTCTGTCATAATATAACAGAGACAGTAGATCTACCTGGTATGTCAAAATATAATAGAGACAGTAGATCTAGCTGGTCTGTCATAATATAATAGAGACAGTAGATCTACCTGGTCTGTCAAAATATAATAGAGATAGTAGATCTAGCCTGTCTGTCATAATACAATAGAGACAGTAGATCTAGCTGGTCTGTCATAATGTCATATTATAATAGAGACAATAGATCTAGCTGGTCTGTCATAATATAATAGAGACAGTAGATCTAGCTGGTCTGTCATAATATAATAGAGACAGTAGATCTAGCTGGTCTGTCATAATATAATAGAGACAGTAGATCTAGCTGGTCTGTCATAGTATAATAGGGACTGTAGATCTACCTGGTCTGTCAAAATGTAATAGAGACAGTAGATCTAGCTGGTCTGTCATAATATAATAGAGACAGTTATCTACCTGGTCTGTCAAAATATAATAGAGATAGTAGATATAGCTGGTCTGTCATAATACAATAGAGACAGTAGATCTAACTGGTCTGTCATAATGTCATATTATAATAGAGACAATAGATCTAGCTGGTCTGTCATCATATAATAGAGACAGTAGATCTAGCTGGTCTGTCATAATATAATAGACACAGTAGATCTAGCTGGTCTGTCATAATATAATAGAGAGTAGATCTTGCTGGTCTGTCATAATACAATAGAGACAGTAGATCTAGCTGGTCTGTCATAATACAATAGAGACAGTAGATCTAGCTGGTCTGTCATATTATAATAGAGACAATAGATCTAGCAGGTCTGTCATATTATAATAGAGACAATAGATCTAGCTGGTCTGTCATAATATAATAGACAGTAGATCTAGCTGGTCTGTCATAATATAATAGACAGTGGATCTAGCTGGTCTGTCATAATATAATAGACACAGTAGATATAGCTGGTCTGTCATAATATAATAGAGACAGTATATCTACCTGGTCTGTCATAATATAATAGAGACAGTAGATCTAGCTGGTCTGTCATAATATAATAGAGACAGTAGATCTAGCTGGTCTGTCATAATATAATAGAGACAGTAGATCTAGCTGGTCTGTCATAATATAATAGAGACAGTAGATCTACCTGGTCTGTCAAAATATAATAGAGACAGTAGATCTAGCTGGTCTGTCATAATATATTAGAGACAGTTATCTACCTGGTCTGTCAAAATATAATAGAGATAGTAGATATAGCTGGTCTGTCATAATACAATAGAGACAGTAGATCTAACTGGTCTGTCATAATGTCATATTATAATAGAGACAATAGATCTAGCTGGTCTGTCATCATATAATAGAGACAGTAGATCTAGCTGGTCTGTCATAATATAATAGAGACAGTAGATCTAGCTGGTCTGTCATAATACAATAGAGACAGTAGATCTAGCTGGTCTGTCACAATATAATAGAGACAGTAGATCTAGCTGGTCTGTCATATTATAATAGAGACAATAGATCTAGCAGGTCTGTGATATTATAACAGAGACAACAGATCTAGCTGGTCTGTCATAATATAATAGAGACAGTAGATCTAGCTGGTCAGTCATAATGCAATAGAGACAGTAGATATAGCTGGTCTGTCATTTTATAATGGAGACAGTATATCTACCTGGTCTGTCATAATATAATAGAGACAGTGTATCTACCAGGTCTGTCATAATATATCAGAGATAGTAGATCTAGCTGGTCTGTCAAAATATAATAGAGACAGTAGATCTAGCTGGTCTGTCATAATATAATAGAGACAGTAGATCTAGCTGGTCTGTCATAATATAATAGAGACAGTAGATCTAGCTGGTCTGTCAAAATATAATAGAGATTGTAGTTTAACCTGGTCTGTCATAATAGAATAGAGACAGTAGATCTAGCTGGTCTGTCATAATATAATAGAGACAGTAGATCTACCTGGTCTGTCATAGTATAATAGAGACAGTAGATCTAGCTGGTCCGTCATAGTACAATAGAGACATAGAGACAGTAGATCTAGCTGGTCTGTCATAATATAATAGAGACAGTAGATCAAGCTGGTCTGTCATAATATGATAGAGACAGTAGATATACCTGGTATGTCAAAATATAATTGAGACAGTAGATCTAGCTGGTCTGTCATAATATAATAGAGACAGTAGATCTAGCTGGTCTGTCATATTATAATAGAGACAGGAGATCTAGCTGGTCTGTCATAGTATAATAGAGACAGTAGATCTAGATGGTCTGTCATAGTACAATAGAGATATAGAGACAGTAGATCTAGCTGGTCTGTCATAATATAATAGAGACAGTAGATCAAGCTGGTCTGTCGTAATATAACAGAGACAGTGTATCTACCAGGTCTGTCATAATATAATAGAGATAGTAGATCTATCTGGTCAGTCATAATACAATAGAGACAGTAGATCTACCTGGTCTGTCATAATATAATAGACACAGTAGATCTAGCTGGTCTGTCATAATATAATAGAGACAGTAGATCTAGCTGGTCTGTCATATTATAATAGAGACAGTAGATCTAGCTGGTCAGTCATAATATAATAGACACAGTAGATCTAGCTGGTCTATCATATTATAATAGAGACAGTAGATCAACCTGGTCTGTCATAGTATAATAGAAACAGTAGATCTAGCTGGTCTGTCATAATACAATAGACACAGTAGATCTAGCTGGTCTGTCATAATATAATAGAGACAGTAGATCTAGCTGGTCTGTCATATTATAATAGAGACAGTGTATCTACCAGGTCTGTCATAATATAATAGAGATAGTAGATCTATCTGGTCAGTCATAATACAATAGAGACAGTAGATCTACCTGGTCTGTCATAATATAATAGACACAGTAGATCTAGCTGGTCTGTCATAATATAATAGAGACAGTAGATCTAGCTGGTCTGTCATATTATAATAGAGACAGTAGATCTAGCTGGTCAGTCATAATATAATAGACACAGTAGATCTAGCTGGTCTATCATATTATAATAGAGACAGTAGATCAACCTGGTCTGTCATAGTATAATAGAAACAGTAGATCTAGCTGGTCTGTCATAATACAATAGACACAGTAGATCTAGCTGGTCTGTCATAATATCATAGAGACAGTAGATCTAGCTGGTCTGTCATATTATAATAGAGACAGTAGATCTATCTGGTCTGTCATAGTATAATAGAAACAGTAGATCTAGCTGGTCTGTCATAATACAATAGAGACAGTAGATCTACCTGGTCTGTCATAGTATAATAGAAACAGTAGATCTAGCTGGTCTGTCATAATACAATAGAGACAGTAGATCTAGCTGGTCTGTCATAATATAATAGAGATTGTAGTTTAACCTGGTCTGTCATAATAGAATAGAGACAGTAGATCTAGCTGGTCTGTCATAGTATAATAGAGACAGTAGATCTAGCTGGTCCGTCATAGTACAATAGAGACATAGAGACAGTAGATCCAGCTGGTCTGTCATAATATAATAGAGACAGTGTATCTACCAGGTCTGTCATAATATAACAGAGACAGTAGATCTAGCTGGTCTGTCATAATATAACAGAGACAGTAGATCTACCCGGTATGTCAAAATATAATAGAGACAGTAGATCTAGCTGGTCTGTCATAATATAATAGAGACAGTAGATCTAGCTGGTCTGTCATATTATAATAGAGACAGTAGATCTAGCTGGTATGTCATAATATAATAGGGACAGTAGATCTAGCTGGTCTGTCATAATATAATAGAGACAGTGTATCTACCAGGTCTGTCATAATATAACAGAGACAGTAGATCTACCTGGTATGTCAAAATATAATAGAGACAGTATATCTAGCTGGTCTGTCATAATATAATAGAGACATTAGATCTAGCTGGTCTGTCATAATATAATAGAGACAGTAGATCTACCTGGTCTGTCATAGTATAATAGAGACAGTAGATCTAGCTGGTCTGTCATAATATAATAGAGATTGTAGTTTAACCTGGTCTGTCATAATAGAATAGAGACAGTAGATCTAGCTGGTCTGTCATAATATAATAGAGACAGTAGATCTACATGGTCTGTCATAGTATAATAGAGACAGTAGATCTAGCTGGTCTGTCATAATATAATAGAGACAGTAGATCAAGCTGGTCTGTCATAATATAATAAAGACAGTAGATCTAGCTGGTCTGTCATAATATAATAGGGACAGTAGATCTAGCTGGTCTGTCATTATATAATAGAGACAGTGTATCTACCAGGTCTGTCATAATATAACAGAGACAGTAGATCTAGCTGGTCTGTCATAATATAACAGAGACAGTAGATCTACCCGGTATGTCAAAATATAATAGAGACAGTAGATCTAGCTGGTCTGTCATAATATAATAGAGACAGCAGATCTAGCTGGTCTGTCATATTATAATAGAGACAGTAGATCTAGCTGGTATGTCATAATATTATAGGGACAGTAGATCTAGCTGGTCTGTCATAATATAATAGAGACAGTGTATCTACCAGGTCTGTCATAATATAACAGAGACAGTAGATCTACCTGGTATGTCAAAATATAATAGAGACAGTAGATCTAGCTGGTCTGTCATCAAATAATAGACACAGTAGATCTAGCTGGTCTGTCATATTATAATAGAGACAGTAGATCTAGCTGGTATGTCATAATATAACAGGGACAGTAGATCTACCTGGTCTGTCATAGTATAATAGAGACAGTAGATCTAGCTGGTCCGTCATAGTACAATAGAGACATAGAGACAGTAGATCTAGCTGGTCTGTCATAATATAATAGAGATAGTAGATCTACCTGGTCTGTCAAATTAGAATAGAGACAGTAGATCTAGCTGGTCTGTTTTAATATAATAGTGACAGTGTATCTACCAGGTCTGTCATAATATAACAGAGACAGTAGATCTAGCTGGTCTGTCATAATATAACAGAGACAGTAGATCTACCTGGTATGTCAAAATATAATAGAGACAGTAGATCTAGCTGGTCTGTCATATTATAATAGAGACAGTAGATCTAGCTGGTATGTCATAATATAATAGGGACAGTAGATCTAGCTGGTCTGTCATAATATAATAGAGACAGTGTATCTACCAGGTCTGTCATAATATAACAGAGACAGTAGATCTACCTGGTATGTCAAAATATAATAGAGACAGTAGATCTAGCTGGTCTGTCATAATATAATAGAGACAGTAGATCTAGCTGGTCTGTCAAATTATAATAGAGACAGTAGATCTAGCTGGTCTGTCATAATACAATAGACACAGTAGATCTACCTGGTCTGTCAAATTAGAATAGAGACAGTAGATCTAGCTGGTCTGTCATCAAATAATAGACACAGCAGATCTAGCTGGTCTGTCATATTATAATAGAGACAGTAGATCTACCTGGTCTGTCAAATTAGAATAGAGACAGTAGATCTAGCTGGTCTGTCATCAAATAATAGAGACAGTAGATCTAGCTGGTCTGTCATATTATAATAGAGACAGTAGATCTACCTGGTCTGTCATAGTATAATAGAAACAGTAGATCGAGCTGGTATGTCATAATACAATAGAGACAGTAGATCTAGCTGGTCTGTCATAATAGAATAGAGACAGTAGATCTAGCTGGTCTGTCATATTATAATAGAGACAGTAGATCGAGCTGGTATGTCATAATACAATAGAGACAGTAGATCTAGCTGGTCTGTCATAATATAATAGAGACAGTGTATCTACCAGGTCTGTCATAATATAACAGAGACAGTAGATCTAGCTGGTCTGTCATAATACAATAGAGACAGTAGATCTAGTTGGTCTGTCATAATAGAATAGAGAGAGTAGATCTAGCTGGTCTGTCATAAGATAATAGGGACAGTAGATCTAGCTGGTATGTCATAATAGAATAGAGACAGTAGATCTAGCTGGTCTGTCATAATATAATAGAGAAAGTAGATCTACCCTGTCTGTCATAGTATAATAGAGACAGTAGATCTAGCTGGTCTGTCATAGTACAATAGAGACATAGAGACAGTACAT
This sequence comes from Oncorhynchus keta, assembly GCF_023373465.1. Taxonomy (NCBI): domain Eukaryota; kingdom Metazoa; phylum Chordata; class Actinopteri; order Salmoniformes; family Salmonidae; genus Oncorhynchus; species Oncorhynchus keta. The sequence continues at coordinate 71,040 of NW_026284014.1, forward strand.
CTAGCTGGTCTGTCATAACATAATAGAGACAGTAGATCAAGCTGGTCTATCATAATATAATAGAGACAGTAGATCTACCCGGTATGTCAAAATATAATAGAGACAGTAGATCTAGCTGTTCTGTCATAATATAATAGAGACAGTAGATCTAGCTGGTCTGTCATAATATAATAGGGACAGTAGATCTAGCTGGTCTGTCATAATATAATAGAGACAGTGTATCTACCAGGTCTGTCATAATATAACAGAGACAGTAGATCTAGCTGGTCCGTCATAGTACAATAGAGACATAGAGACAGTAGATCTAGCTGGTCTGTCATAATATAATAGGGACAGTAGATCTAGCTGGTCTGTCATAATATAATAGAGACAGTAGATCTAGCTGGTCTGTCAAAATATAATAGAGACAGTCTATCTACCAGGTCTGTCATAATATAACAGAGAAAGTAGATCTAGCTGGTCTGTCATAATATAATAGAGACAGTAGATCAAGCTGGTCTGTCATAATATAATAGAGACAGTAGATCTAGCTGGTCTGTCATAATATAATAGAGACAGTCTATCTACCAGGTCTGTCATAATATAACAGAGACAGTAGATCTAGCTGGTCTGTCATAATATAACAGAGACAGTAGATCTAGCTGGTCTGTCATAATATAACAGAGACAGTAGATCTACCTGGTATGTCAAAATCAAATCAAATCAAATCAAATTTATTTATATAGCCCTTCGTACATCAGCTGATATCTCAAAGTGCTGTACAGAAACCCAGCCTAAAACCCCAAACAGCAAACAATGCAGGTGTAAAAGCACGGTGGCTAGGAAAAACTCCCTAGAAAGGCCAAAACCTAGGAAGAAACCTAGAGAGGAACCGGGCTATGTGGGGTGGCCAGTCCTCTTCTGGCTGTGCCGGGTAGAGATTATAACAGAACATGACCAAGATGTTCAAATGTTCATAAATGACCAGCATGGTCGAATAATAATAAGGCAGAACAGTTGAAACTGGAGCAGCAGCAGTCAGGTGGAATGGGGACAGCAAGGAGCCATCATGTCAGGTAGTCCTGGGGCACTGTCCTAGGGCTCAGGTCCTCCGAGAGAGAGAGAGAAAGAAAGAGAGAATTAGAGAGAGCATATGTGGGGTGGCCAGTCCTCTTTTGGCTGTGCCGGGTGGAGATTATAACAGAACGTGGCCAAGATGTTCAAATGTTCATAAATGACCAGCATGGTTGAATAATAGTAAGGCAGAACAGTTGAAACTGGAGCAGGAGCATGGCCAGGTGGACTGGGGACAGCAAGGAGCCTTCATGTCAGGTAGTCCTGGGGCACGGTCCTAGGGCTCAGGTCAGTTGAAACTGGAGCAGGAGCATGGCCAGGTGGACTGGGGACAGCAAGGAGTCCTCATGTCAGGTAGTCCTGGGACATGGTCCTAGGGCTCAGGTCCTCCGAGAGAAGAAAGAAAGAGAGAAGGAGAGAATTAGAGAACGCACACTTAGATTCACACAGGACACCGAATAGGACAGGAGAAGTACTCCAGATATAACAAACTGACCCTAGCCCCCGACACAAACTACTGCAGCATAAATACTGGAGGCTGAGACAGGAGGGTCAGGAGACACTGTGGCCCCATCCGAGGACACCCCGGACAGGGCCAAACAGGAAGGATATAACCCCACCCACTTTGCCAAAGCACATCCCCCACACCACTAGAGGGATATCTTCAACCACCAACTTACCATCCTGAGACAAGGCCGAGTATAGCCCACAAAGATCTCCGCCACGGTACAACCCAAGGGGGGCAACCCAGACAGGCCGACCACAACAGTGAATCAACCCACCCAGGTGACGCACCCCCAGGACGGCACGAGAGAGCCCCAGCAAGCCAGTGACTCAGCCCCGTAACAGGGTTAGAGGCAGAGAATCCCAGTGGAAAGAGGGGAACCGGCCAGGCAGAGACAGCAAGGGCGGTTCGTTGCTCCAGAGCCTTTCCGTTCACCTTCCCACTCCTGGGCCAGACTACACTCAATCATATGACCCACTGAAGAGATGAGTCTTCAGTAAAGACTTAAAGGTTGAGACCGAGTTTGCGTCTCTGACATGGGTAGGCAGACCGTTCCATAAAAATGGAGCTCTATAGGAGAAAGCCCTGCCTCCAGCTGTTTGCTTAGAAATTCTAGGGACAATTAGGAGGCCTGCGTCTTGTGACCGTAGCGTACGTGTAGGTATGTACGGCAGGACCAAATCAGAGAGGTAGGTAGGAGCAAGCCCATGTAATGCTTTGTAGGTTAGCAGTAAAACCTTGAAATCAGCCCTTGCTTTGACAGGAAGCCAGTGTAGAGAGGCTAGCACTGGAGTAATATGATCAAATTTTTTGGTTCTAGTCAGGATTCTAGCAGCCGTATTTAGCACTAACTGAAGTTTATTTAGTGCTTTATCCGGGTAGCCGGAAAATAGAGCATTGCAGTAGTCTAACCTAGAAGTGACAAAAGCATGGATTAATTTTTCTGCATCATTTTTGGACAGAAAGTTTCTGATTTTTGCAATGTTACGTAGATGGAAAAAGCTGTCCTCGAAATGGTCTTGATATGTTCTTCAAAAGAGAGATCAGGGTCCAGAGTAACGCCGAGGTCCTTCACAGTTTTATTTGAGACGACTGTACAACCATTAAGATTAATTGTCAGATTCAACAGAAGATCTCTTTGTTTCTTGGGACCTAGAACAAGCATCTCTGTTTTGTCCGAGTTTAATAGTAGAAAGTTTGCAGCCATCCACTTCCTTATGTCTGAAACACATGCTTCTAGCGAGGGCAATTTTGGGGCTTCACCATGTTTCATTGAAATGTACAGCTGTGTGTCATCCGCATAGCAGTGAAAGTTTACATTATGTTTTCGAATAACATCCCCAAGAGGTAAAATATATAGTGAAAACAATAGTGGTCCTAAAACAGAACCTTGAGGAACACCGAAATGTACAGTTGATTTGTCAGAGGACAAACCATTCACAGAGACAAACTGATATCTTTCCGACAGATAAGATCTAAACCAGGCCAGAACTTGTCCGTGTAGACCAATTTGGGTTTCCAATCTCTCCAAAAGAATGTGGTGATCGATGGTATCAAAAGCAGCACTAAGGTCTAGGAGCACGAGGACAGATGCAGAGCCTCGGTCCGATGCCATTAAAATGTCATTTACCACCTTCACAAGTGCCGTCTCAGTGCTATGATGGGGTCTAAAACCAGACTGAAGCATTTCGTATACATTGTTTGTCTTCAGGAAGGCAGTGAGTTGCTGCGCAACAGCCTTCTCTAAAATCTTTGAGAGGAATGGAAGATTCGATATAGGCCGATATAGAGACAGTAGATCTAGCTGGTCTGTCATAATATAATAGAGACAGTAGATCTAGCTGGTCTGTCATATTATAATAGAGACAGTAGATCTAGCTGGTATGTCATAATATTATAGGGACCGTAGATCTAGCTGGTCTGTCATAATATAATAGAGACAGTGTATCTACCAGGTCTGTCATAATATAACAGAGACAGTAGATCTACCTGGTATGTCAAAATATAATAGAGACAGTAGATCTAGCTGGTCTGTCATCATATAATAGAGACAGTAGATCTAGCTGGTCTGCCATATTATAATAGAGACAGTAGATCTAGCTGGTATGTCATAATATAACAGGGACAGTAGATCTACCTGGTCTGTCATAGTATAATAGAGACAGTAGATCTAGCTGGTCCGTCATAGTACAATAGAGACATAGAGACAGTAGATCTAGCTGGTCTGTCATAATACAATAGACACAGTAGATCTACCTGGTCTGTCAAATTAGAATAGAGACAGTAGATCTAGCTGGTCTGTCATCAAATAATAGACACAGCAGATCTAGCTGGTCTGTCATGTTATAATAGAGACAGTAGATCTACCTGCTCTGTCAAATTAGAATAGAGACAGTAGATCTAGCTGGTCTGTCATCAAATAATAGAGACAGTAGATCTAGCTGGTCTGTCATATTATAATAGAGAGAGTAGATCTACCTGGTCTGTCATAGTATAATAGAAACAGTAGATCTAGCTGGTCTGTCATAATACAATAGACACAGTAGATCTAGCTGGTCTGTCATAATATAATAGAGACAGTAGATCTACCTGGTCTGTCATAGTATAATAGAGACAGTAGATCTAGCTGGTCTGTCATAGTACAATAGAGACATAGAGACAGTAGATCTAGCTGGTCTGTCATAATATAATAGGGACAGTAGATCTAGCTGGTCTGTCATAATATAATAGAGACAGTGTATCTACCAGGTCTGTCATAATATAACAGAGACAGTAGATCTAGCTGGTCTGTCATAATATAACAGAGACAGTAGATCTAGCTGGTCTGTCATAACATAATAGAGACAGTGGATCAAGCTGGTCTGTCATAATATAATAGAGACAGTAGATCTAGCTGGTCTGTCATAGTACAATAGAGACATAGAGACAGTAGATCTAGCTGGTCTGTCATAACATAATAGAGACAGTAGATCAAGCTGGTCTATCATAATATAATAGAGACAGTAGATCTAGCTGGTCTGTCAAAATATAATAGAGACAGTAGATCTAGCTGGTCTGTCATAATATAATAGAGACAGTAGATCTAGCTGGTCTGTCATATTATAATAGAGACAGTAGATCTAGCTGGTATGTCATAATATTATAGGGACCGTAGATCTAGCTGGTCTGTCATAGTACAATAGAGACATAGAGACAGTAGATCTAGCTGGTCTGTCATAACATAATAGAGACAGTAGATCAAGCTGGTCTATCATAATATAATAGAGACAGTAGATCTAGCTGGTCTGTCAAAATATAATAGAGACAGTAGATCTAGCTGGTCTGTCATAATATAATAGAGACAGTAGATCTAGCTGGTCTGTCATATTATAATAGAGACAGTAGATCTAGCTGGTATGTCAACATATAATAGAGACAGTAGATCTACCTGGTCTGTCAAAATATAATAGAGACAGTAGATTTAGTTGGTCTGTCATAATATAATAGAGACAGTAGATCTAGCTGGTCTGTCATAATATAATAGAGACAGTAGATCTAGCTGGTCTGTCATAATACAATAGAGACAGTAGATTTAGCTGCTCTGTCATACCATAATAGAGACATAGAGACAGTAGATTTAGCTGGTCTGTCATAATATAATAGAGACAGTATATCTACCTGGTCTGTCATTTTATAATAGAGACAGTAGATCTAGCTGGTCTGTCATAATATAATAGAGACAGTAGATCTAGCTGGTCTGTCATAATATAATAGAGACAGTAGATCTTGCTGGTCTGTCATAGTATAATAGGGACAGTAGATCTACCCGGTCTGTAAAAATATAATAGAGACAGTAGATCTAGCTGGTCTGTCATAATATAATAGAGACAGTAGATCTACCTGGTCTGTCAAAATATAATAGAGACAGTAGATTTAGTTGGTCTGTCATAATATAATAGAGACACTAGATCTAGCTGGTCTGTCATAATATAATAGAGATAGTAGATCTAGCTATGCTGTCATAATACAATAGAGACAGTAGATCTAGCTGGTCTGTCATAATGTCATATTATAATTGAGACATTAGATCTAGCTGGTCTGTCATATTATAATAGAAACAGTAGATCTAGCTGGTCTGTCATATTATAATAGAGACAATTGATCTAGCTAGTCTCTCATAATACAATTGCGAGAATAGATCTAGCTGGTCTGTCATTTTATAATGGAGTCGGTATATCTACCTGGTCTCTCATAATATAATAGAGACAGTAGATCTAGCTGGTCTGTCATAATACAATAGAGACCGTAGATCTAGCTGGTCTGTCATAATAAAATAGACACAGTAGATCTAGCTGGTCTGTCATAATATAATAGAGACAGTATATCGACCTGGTCTGTCATAATATAATAGAGACAGTAGATCTACCTGGTCTGTCAAAATATAATAGAGACAGTAGATCTACCTGGTCTGTCATAATATAATAGAGACAGTATATCTACCTGGTCTGTCATAATACAGAAGAGACAGTAGATCTAGCTGGTCTGTCATAATATAATAGACACAGTAGATCTAGCTGGTCTGTTATAATATAATAGAGACAGTAGATCTAGCTGGTCTGTCATAATACAATAGAGACAGTAGATCTAGCTGGTCTGTCATAATATAATAGACACAGTAGATCTAGCTGGTCTGTCATAATATAATAGAGACAGTATATCGACCTGGTCTGTCATAATATAATAGAGACAGTATATCGACCTGGTCTGTCATAATACAGAAGAGACAGTAGATCTAGCTGGTCTGTTATAATATAATAGAGACAGTAGATTTAGCTGCTCTGTCATTCCATAATAGAGACATAGAGACAGTAGATCTAGCTGGTCTGTCATAGTATAATAGGGACAGTAGATCTACCTGGTCTGTCAAAATATAATAGAGACAGTAGATCTAGCTGGTCTGTCATAATATAATAGAGACAGTAGATCTACCTGGTCTGTCAAAATATAATAGAGACAGTAGATCTAGCTGGTCTGTCATAATACAATAGAGACAGTAGATTTAGCTGCTCTGTCATACCATAATAGAGACATAGAGACAGTAGATCTAGCTGGTCTGTCATAGTATAATAGGGACAGTAGATCTAGCTGGTCTGTCAAAATATAATAGAGATAGTAGATCTAGCTGGTCTGTCATAATACAATAGAGACAGTAGATCTAGCTGGTCTGTCATAATGTCATATTATAATAGAGACAATAGATCTAGCTGGTCTGTCATAATATAATAGAGACAGTAGATCTAGCTGGTCTGTCATATTATAATAGAGACAATTGATCTAGCTGGTCTCTCATAATACAATTGCGAGAATAGATCTAGCTGGTCTGTCATTTTATAATGGAGTCGGTATATCTACCTGGTCTCTCATAATATAATAGAGACAGTAGATCTAGCTGGTCTGTCATAATACAATAGAGACAGTAGATCTAGCTGGTCTGTCATAATAAAATAGACAGTAGATCTAGCTGGTCTGTCATAATATAATAGACAGTAGATCTAGCTGGTCTGTCATAATATAATAGACACAGTAGATCTAGCTGGTCTGTCATAATATAATAGAGACAGTATATCTACCTGGTCTGTCATAATATAATAGAGACAGTATATCGACCTGGTCTGTCATAATATAATAGAGACAGTATATCTACCTGGTCTGTCATAATATAATAGAGACAGTAGATCTAGCTGGTCTGTCATAATATAATAGAGACAGTAGATCTACCTGGTCTGTCAAAATATAATAGAGACAGTAGATCTAGCTGGTCTGTCATTATATAATAGAGACAGTAGATCTACCTGGTCTGTCAAAATATAATAGAGACAGTATATTTAGTTGGTCTGTCATAATATAATAGAGACACTAGATCTAGCTGGTCTGTCATAATATAATAGAGATAGTAGATCTAGCTGGTCTGTCATAATACAATAGAGACAGTAGATATAGCTGGTCTGTCATAATAGAATAGAGAGAGTAGATCTAGCTGGTCTCTCATAATACAATAGCGAGAATAGATCTAGCTGGTCTGTCATAATATAATAGAGACAGTAGATCTAGCTGGTCTGTCATAATACAATAGAGACAGTAGATCTAGCAGGTCTGTCATATTATAATAGAGACAATAGATCTAGCTGGTCTGTCATAATATAATAGAGACAATAGATCTAGCTGGTCTGTCATAATATAATAGACAGTAGATCTAGCTGGTCTGTCATAATATAATAGAGACAGTAGATCTAGCTGGTCTGTCATAATATAATAGACAGTAGATCTAGCTGGTCTGTCATAATATAATATACACAGTAGATCTAGCTGGTCTGTCATAATACAATAGAGACAGTAGATTTAGCTGGTCTGTCATAACATAATAGAGACATAGAGACAGTAGATTTAGCTGGTCTGTCATAATATAATAGAGACAGTATATCTACCTGGTCTGTCATTTTATAATAGAGACAGTAGATCTAGCTGGTCTGTCATAATATAATAGAGACAGTAGATCTAGCTGGTCTGTCATAATATAATAGAGACAGTATATCTACCTGGTCTGTCAAAATATAATAGAGACAGTAGATCTAGCTGGTCTGTCATAATATAATAGAGACAGTAGATCTACCTGGTCTGTCAACATATAATAGAGACAGTAGATCTACCTGGTCTGTCAAAATATAATAGAGACAGTATATTTAGTTGGTCTGTCATAATATAATAGAGACAGTAGATCTAGCTGGTCTGTCATAATATAATAGAGATAGTAGATCTAGCTGGTCTGTCATAATACAATAGAGACAGTAGATCTAGCTGGTCTGTCATAATAAAATAGACAGTATATCTAGCTGGTCTGTCATAATATAATAGACAGTAGATCTAGCTGGTCTGTCATAATATAATAGACACAGTAGATCTACCTGGTCTGTCATTATATAATAGAGACAGTAGATCTACCTGGTCTGTCAAAATATAATAGAGACAGTATATTTAGTTGGTCTGTCATAATATAATAGAGACACTATATCTAGCTGGTCTGTCATAATATAATAGAGATAGTAGATCTAGCTGGTCTGTCATAATACAATAGAGACAGTAGATATAGCTGGTCTGTCATAATAGAATAGAGACAGTAGATCTAGCTGGTCTGTTATAATATAATAGAGACTATAGATCTAGCTGGTCTGTCATAATATAATAGAGACAGTAGATCTAGCTGGTCTGTCATAATATAATAGACAATAGATCTAGCAGGTCTGTCATATTATAATAGAGACAATAGATCTAGCTGGTCTGTCATAATATAATAGACAGTAGATCTAGCTGGTCTGTCATAATATAATAGACAGTAGATCTAGCTGGTCTGTCATAATATAATAGACACAGTAGATCTAGCTGGTCTGTCATAATGTAATAGACAGTAGATCTAGCTGGTCTGTCATAATATAATATACACAGTAGATCTAGCTGGTCTGTCATAATACAATAGAGACAGTAGATTTAGCTGGTCTGTCATAACATAATAGAAACAGTATATCTACCTGGTCTGTCATTTTATAATAGAGACAGTAGATCTAGCTGGTCTGTCATAATATAATAGAGACAGTAGATCTAGCTGGTCTGTCATAATATAATAGAGACAGTATATCTACCTGGTCTGTCAAAATATAATAGACAGTAGATCTAGCTGGTCTGTCATAATATAATAGAGACAGTAGATCTACCTGGTCTGTCAAAATATAATAGAGACAGTAGATTTAGTTGGTCTGTCATAATATAATAGAGACACTAGATCTAGCTGGTCTGTCATAATATAATAGAGATAGTAGATCGAGCTGGTCTGTCATAATACAATAGAGACAGTAGATCTAGCTGGTCTGTCATAATGTCATATTATAATAGAGACAATAGATCTAGCTGGTCTGTCATAATATAATAGAGACAGTAGATCTAGCTGGTCTGTCATATTCTAATAGAGACAGTAGATCTAGCTGGTCTGTCATATTATAATAGAGACAATTGATCTAGCTGGTCTGTCATAATACAATAGCGAGAATAGATCTAGCTGGTCTGTCATTTTATAATGGAGTCGGTATATCTACCTGGTCTCTCATAATATAATAGAGACAGTAGATCTAGCTGGTCTGTCATAATACAATAGAGACAGTAGATCTAGCTGGTCTGTCATAATAAAATAGACAGTAGATCTAGCTGGTCTGTCATAATATAATAGACACATTGTAGATCTAGCTGGTCTGTCATAATATAATAGACACATTGTAGATCTAGCTGGTCTGTCATAATATAATAGAGACAGTATATCGACCTGGTCTGTCATAATACAATAGAGACAGTAGATCTAGCTGGTCTGTCATAATATAATAGAGACAGTATATTTAGTTGGTCTGTCATAATATAATAGAGACACTAGATCTAGCTGGTCTGTCATAATATAATAGAGATAGTAGATCTAGCTGGTCTGTCATAATATAATATAGACACTAGATCTAGCTGGTCTGTCATAATAAAATAGACAGTAGATCTGGCTGGTCTGTCATAATATAATAGAGACAGTAGATTTAGTTGGTCTGTCATAATACAATAGAGACAATTGATCTAGCTGGTCTGTCATAATACAATAGCGAGAATAGATCGAGCTGGTCTGTCATTTTATAATGGAGTCGGTATATCTACCTGGTCTGTCATAATATAATAGAGACAGTAGATCTAGCTGGTCTGTCATATTATAATAGAGACAGTAGATCTAGCTGGTCTGTCATAATATAATAGGGACAGTAGATCTAGCTGGTCTGTCAAAATATAATAGAGACAGTATATTTAGTTGGTCTGTCATAATATAATAGAGACACTAGATCTAGCTGGTCTGTCATAATACAATAGAGACAGTAGATCTAGCTGGTCTGTCATAATAGAATAGAGACAGTAGATCTAGCGGGTCTGTTATAATATAATATAGACAGTAGATCTAGCTGGTCTGTCATAATATAATAGACAGTAGATCTAGCTGGTCTGTTATAATATAATAGAGACAGTAGATCTAGCTGGTCTGTCATAATACAATAGAGACAGTAGATCTAGCTGGTCTGTCATAATACAATAGAGACAGTAGATTTAGGTGGTCTGTCATACCATAATAGAGACATAGAGACAGTAGATTTACCGGGTCTGTCATTTTATAATAGAGACAGTAGATCTAGCTGGTCTGTCATAATATAATAGAGACAGTAGATCTAGCTGGTCTGTCATAATATAATAGAGACAGATGATCTAGCTGGTCTGTCATAGTATAATAGGGACAGTAGATCTAGCTGGTCTGTCATAATATAATAGACAGTAGATCAAGCTGGTCTGTCATAATATAATAGACACAGTAGATCTATCTGGTCTGTCATAATGTAATAGACAGTAGATCTAGCTGGTCTGTCATAATATAATATACACAGTAGATCTAGCTGGTCTGTCATAATACAATAGAGACAGTAGATTTAGCTGGTCTGTCATAACATAATAGAGACATAGAGACAGTAGATTTAGCTGGTCTGTCATAATATAATAGAGACAGTATATCTACCTGGTCTGTCATTTTATAATAGAGACAGTAGATCTAGCTGGTCTGTCATAATACAATAGAGACAGTAGATTTAGGTGGTCTGTCATACCATAATAGAGACATAGAGACAGTAGATCTAGCTGGTCTGTCATAATACAATAGAGACAGTAGATCTAGCTGGTCTGTCATAATAAAATAGACAGTAGATCTAGCTGGTCTGTCATAATATAATAGACACATTGTAGATCTAGCTGGTCTGTCATAATATAATAGACACATTGTAGATCTAGCTGGTCTGTCATAATATAATAGAGACAGTATATCGACCTGGTCTGTCATAATACAATAGAGACAGTAGATCTAGCTGGTCTGTCATAATATAATAGAGACAGTATATTTAGTTGGTCTGTCATAATATAATAGAGACACTAGATCTAGCTGGTCTGTCATAATATAATAGAGATAGTAGATCTAGCTGGTCTGTCATAATGTCATATTATAATAGAGACAATAGATCTAGCTGGTCTGTCATAATATAATAGAGACAGTAGATCTAGCTGGTCTGTCATAATATAATAGAGACAGTAGATCTACCTGGTCTGTCAAAATATAATAGAGACAGTAGATTTAGTTGGTCTGTCATAATATAATAGAGACAGTAGATCTAGCTGGTCTGTCATAATATAATAGAGACAGTAGATCTAGCTGGTCTGTCATAATACAATAGAGACAGTAGATTTAGCTGGTCTGTCATAATATAATAGAGACAGTATATCTACCTGGTCTGTCATAATACAGAAGAGACAGTAGATCTAGCTGGTCTGTCATAATATAATAGACACAGTAGATCTAGCTGGTCTGTTATAATATAATAGAGACAGTAGATCTAGCTGGTCTGTCATAGTATAATAGGGACAGTAGATCTACCTGGTCTGTCAAAATATAATAGAGACAGTAGATCTAGCTGGTCTGTCATATTATAATAGAGACAGTAGATCTAGCTGGTCTGTCATATTATAATAGAGACAATTGATCTAGCTGGTCTCTCATAATACAATAGCGAGAATAGATCTAGCTGGTCTGTCATAATACAATAGAGACAGTAGATCTAGCTGGTCTGTCATAATAAAATAGACAGTAGATCTAGCTGGTCTGTCATAATATAATAGACAGTAGATCTAGCTGGTCTGTCATAATATAATAGACACAGTAGATCTAGCCGGTCTGTCATAATATAATAGAGACAGTAGATCTACCTGGTCTGTCAAAATATAATAGAGACAGTATATTTAGTTGGTCTGTCATAATATAATAGAGACACTAGATCTCGCTGGTCTGTCATAATATAATAGAGATAGTAGATCTAGCTGGTCTGTCATAATACAATAGAGACAGTAGATATAGCTGGTCTGTCATAATATAATAGAGACAGTAGATCTAGCTGGTCTGTCATATTATAATAGAGACAGTATATCTAGCTGGTCTGTCATAATATAATAGAGACAGTATATCGACCTGGTCTGTCATAATACAATAGACACATTGTAGATCTAGCTGGTCTGTCATAATATAATAGACACATTGTAGATCTAGCTGGTCTGTCATAATATAATAGAGACAGATGATCTAGCTGGTCTGTCATAGTATAATAGGGACAGTAGATCTACCTGGTCTGTCAAAATATAATAGAGACAGTAGATCTAGCTGGTCTGTCATAATATAATAGAGACAGTATATCGACCTGGTCTGTCATAATATAATAGAGACAGATGATCTAGCTGGTCTGTCATAGTATAATAGGGACAGTAGATCTACCTGGTCTGTCATAATATAATAGAGACAGTATATCTAGCTGGTCTGTCATAATATAATAGAGACAGTATATCGACCTGGTCTGTCATAATACAATAGAGACAGTAGATCTAGCTGGTCTGTCATAATATAATAGAGACAGTATATTTAGTTGGTCTGTCATAATATAATAGAGACACTAGATCTAGCTGGTCTGTCATAATATAATAGAGATAGTAGATCTAGCTGGTCTGTCATAATATAATAGAGACAGTAGATCTAGCTGGTCTGTCATAATGTCATATTATATTGAGACAATAGATCTAGCTGGTCTGTCATAATATAATAGAGACAGTAGATCTAGCTGGTCTGTCATATTATAATAGAGACAATTGATCTAGCTGGTCTGTCATAATACAATAGCGAGAATAGATCTAGCTGGTCTGTCATTTTATAATGGAGTCGGTATATCTACCTGGTCTCTCATAATATAATAGAGACAGTAGATCTAGCTGGTCTGTCATAATACAATAGAGACAGTAGATCTAGCTGGTCTGTCATAATAAAATAGACAGTAGATCTACCTGGTCTGTCAAAATATAATAGAGACAGTATATTTAGTTGGTCTGTCATAATGTAATAGAGACACTAGTTCTAGCTGGTCTGTCATAATACAATAGAGACAGTAGATCTAGCTGGTCTGTCATAATAGAATAGAGACAGTAGATCTAGCGGGTCTGTTATAATATAATATAGACAGTAGATCTAGCTGGTCTGTCATAATACAATAGAGACAGTAGATCTAGCTGGTCTGTCATAATACAATAGAGACAGTAGATTTAGGTGGTCTGTCATACCATAATAGAGACATAGAGACAGTAGATTTACCGGGTCTGTCATTTTATAATAGAGACAGTAGATCTAGCTGGTCTGTCATAATATAATAGAGACAGTAGATCTAGCTGGTCTGTCATAATATAATAGAGACAGATGATCTAGCTGGTCTGTCATAGTATAATAGGGACAGTAGATCTACCTGGTCTGTCAAAATATAATAGAGACAGTAGATCTAGCTGGTCTGTCATAATATAATAGAGACAGTAGATCTACCTGGTCTGTCAAAATATAATAGAGACAGTAGATTTAGTTGGTCCGTCATAATATAATAGAGACACTAGATCTAGCTGATCTGTCATAATATAATAGAGATAGTAGACCTCGCTGGTCTGTCATAATACAATAGAGACAGTAGATCTAGCTGGTCTGTCATAATGTCATATTATAATTGAGACAATAGATCTAGCTGGTCTGTCATAATATAATAGAGACAGTATATCGACCTGGTGAGGCATAATACAGAAGAGACAATTGATCTAGCTGGTCTGTCATAATACAATAGCGAGAATAGATCTAGCTGGTCTGTCATTTTATAATGGAGTCGGTATATCTACCTGGTCTCTCATAATATAGTAGAGACAGTAGATCTAGCTGGTCTGTCATAATATAATAGAGACAGTATATCGACCTGGTCTGTCATAATACAGAAGAGACAGTAGATCTAGCTGGTCTGTCATAATATAATAGAGACAGTATATCTACCTGGTCTGTCATAATATAATAGAGACAGTAGATCTAGCTGGTCTGTCATAGTATAATAGGACAGTAGATCTACCTGGTCTGTCAAAATATAATAGAGACAGTAGATCTAGCTGGTCTGTCATATTATAATAGAGACAGTAGATCTAGCTGGTCTGTCATATTATAATAGAGACAATTGATCTAGCTGGTCTCTCATAATACAATAGCGAGAATAGATCTAGCTGGTCTGTCATAATATAATAGAGACAGTAGATCTAGCTGGTCTGTCATAATACAATAGAGACAGTAGATCTAGCTGGTCTGTCATAATATAATAGACAGTAGATCTAGCTGGTCTGTCATAATATAATAGACACAGTAGATCTAGCCGGTCTGTCATAATATAATAGAGACAGTAGATCTACCTGGTCTGTCAAAATATAATAGAGACAGTATATCTAGCTGGTCTGTCAAAATATAATAGAGACACTAGATCTCGCTGGTCTGTCATAATATAATAGAGATAGTAGATCTAGCTGGTCTGTCATAATACAATAGAGACAGTAGATATAGCTGGTCTGTCATAATAGAATAGAGACAGTAGATCTAGCTGGTCTGTCATAATATAATAGAGACAGTAGATCTAGCTGGTCTGTCATAATATAAGTAGATAGCATATCTACCTGGTCTGTCATAATACAATAGAGACAGTAGATTTAGGTGGTCTGTCATACCATAATAGAGACATAGAGACAGTAGATTTACCGGGTCTGTCATTTTATAATAGAGACAGTAGATCTAGCTGGTCTGTCATAATATAATAGAGGCAGTAGATCTAGCTGGTCTGTCATAATATAATAGAGACAGATGATCTAGCTGGTCTGTCATAGTATAATAGGGACAGTAGATCTACCTGGTCTGTCAAAATATAATAGAGACAGTAGATCTAGCTGGTCTGTCATAATATAATAGAGACAGTAGATCTACCTGGTCTGTCAAAATATAATAGAGACAGTAGATTTAGTTGGTCTGTCATAATATAATAGAGACACTAGATCTAGCTGATCTGTCATAATATAATAGAGATAGTAGACCTCGCTGGTCTGTCATAATACAATAGAGACAGTAGATCTAGCTGGTCTGTCATAATGTCATATTATAATTGAGACAATAGATATAGCTGGTCTGTCATAATATAATAGAGACAGTAGATCTAGCTGGTCTGTCATATTATAATAGAGACAATTGATCTAGCTGGTCTGTCATAATACAATAGCGAGAATAGATCTAGCTGGTCTGTCATTTTATAATGGAGTCGGTATATCTACCTGGTCTCTCATAATATAATAGAGACAGTAGATCTAGCTGGTCTGTCATAATACAATAAAGACAGTAGATCTAGCTGGTCTGTCATAATATAATAGAGACAGTATATCGACCTGGTCTGTCATAATACAGAAGAGACAGTAGATCTTGCTGGTCTGTCATAATATAATAGAGACAGTATATCTACCTGGTCTGTCATAATATAATAGAGACAGTAGATCTAGCTGGTCTGTCATAGTATAATAGGGACAGTAGATCTACCTGGTCTGTCAAAATATAATAGAGACAGTAGATCTAGCTGGTCTGTCATATTATAATAGAGACAGTAGATCTAGCTGGTCTGTCATATTATAATAGAGACAATTGATCTAGCTGGTCTCTCATAATACAATAGCGAGAATAGATCTAGCTGGTCTGTCATAATATAATAGAGACAGTAGATCTAGCTGGTCTGTCATAATACAATAGACAGTAGATCTAGCTGGTCTGTCATAATATAATAGACAGTAGATCTAGCTGGTCTGTCATAATATAATAGACACAGTAGATCTAGCCGGTCTGTCATAATATAATAGAGACAGTAGATCTACCTGGTCTGTCAAAATATAATAGAGACAGTATATTTAGTTGGTCTGTCATAATATAATAGAGACACTAGATCTCGCTGGTCTGTCATAATATAATAGAGATAGTAGATCTAGCTGGTCTGTCATAATACAATAGAGACAGTAGATATAGCTGGTCTGTCATAATATAATAGAGACAGTAGATCTAGCTGGTCTGTCATATGACAGACCTCCTCTGTCTCTGCTGGTCTAAAGCCACTTTCTACCACTCTAAATTCCAAGCATCTGCCTCTAACCCTAGGAAGCTCTTTGCCACCTTCTCCTCCCTCCTGAATCCTCCCCCTCCCTCCTCCCTCTCTGCAGATGACTTCGTCAACCATTTTGAAAAGAAGGTCGATGACATCCGATCCTCGTTTGCTAAGTCAAACGACACTGCTGGTTCTGCCCACACTGCCCTACCCTATGCTCTGACCTCTTTCTCCCCTCTCTCTCCAGATGAAATCTCGCGTCTTGTGACGGCCGGCCGCCCAACAACCTGCCCGTGACCCTATCCCCTCCTCTCTTCTCCAGACCATTTCCGGAGACCTTCTCCCTTACCTCACCTCGCTCATCAACTCATCCCTGACCGCTGGCTACGTCCCTCCCGTCTTCAAGAGAGCGAGAGTTGCACCCCTTCTGAAAAAACCTACACTCGATCCCTCCGATGTCAACAACTACAGACCAGTATCCCTTCTCTCTTTTCTCTCCAAAACTCTTGAGCGTGCCGTCCTTGGCCAGCTCTACCGCTATCTCTCTCAGAATGACCTTCTTGATCCAAATCAGTCAGGTTTCAAGACTAGTCATTCAACTGAGACTGCTCTTCTCTGTATCACGGAGGCGCTCCGCACTGCTAAAGCTAACTCTCTCTCCTCTGCTCTCATCCTTCTAGACCTATCGGCTGCCTTCGATACTGTGAACCATCAGATCCTCCTCTCCACCCTCTCCGAGTTGGGCAGCCCACGTAGATTGCGTCCTACCTGACAGGTCGCTCCTACCAGGTGGCGTGGCGAGAATCTGTCTCCTCACCACGCGCTCTCACCACTGGTGTCCCCCAGGGCTCTGTTCTAGGCCTCTCTTATTCTCGCTATACACCAAGTCACTTGGCTCTGTCATAACCTCACATGGTCTCTCCTATCATTGCTATGCAGACGACACACAATTAATCTTCTCCTTTCCCCTTCTGATGACCAGGTGGCGAATCGCATCTCTGCATGTCTGGCAGACATATCAGTGTGGATGACGGATCACCACCTCAAGCTGAACCTCAGCAAGACGGAGCTCCTCTTCCTCCCGGGGAAGGACTGCCCGTTCCATGATCTCGCCATCACGGTACAACTCCATTGTGTCCTCCTCCCAGAGCGCTAAGAACCTTGGCGTGATCCTGGACAACACCCTGACGTTCTCAACTAACATCAAGGCGGTGTCCC
The DNA here is from genome assembly GCF_023373465.1 of Oncorhynchus keta. NCBI lineage: Eukaryota > Metazoa > Chordata > Actinopteri > Salmoniformes > Salmonidae > Oncorhynchus > Oncorhynchus keta. The sequence goes on from NW_026284014.1 coordinate 88,917, forward strand.
GTTCCTGTAGGTTCATGCTCTACAACATCCGCAGAGTACGACCCTGCCTCACACAGGAAGCGGCGCAGGTCCTAATCCAGGCACTTGTCATCTCCCGTCTTGATTACTGCAACTCGCTGTTGGCTGGGCTCCCTGCCTGTGCCATTAAACCCCTACAACTCATCCAGAACGCCGCAGCCCGTCTGGTGTTCAACCTTCCCAAGTTCTCTCACGTCACCCCGCTCCTCCGCTCTCTCCACTGGCTTCCAGTTGAAGCTCGCATCCGCTACAAGACCATGGTGCTCGCCTACGGAGCTGTGAGGGGAACGGCACCTCAGTACCTCCAGGCTCTGATCAGGCCCTACACCCAAACAAGGACACTGCGTTCATCCACCTCTGGCCTGCTCGCCTCCCTACCACTGAGGAAGTACAGTTCCCGCTCAGCCCAGTCAAAACTGTTCGCTGCTCTGGCCCCCAATGGTGGAACAAACTCCCTCACGACGCCAGGACAGCGGAGTCAATCACCACCTTCCGGAGACACCTGAAACCCCACCTCTTCAAGGAATACCTAGGATAGGGTAAGTAAGGGTAAGTAATCCTTCTCACCCCCCTTCTCACCCCCAACAAGATTTAGATGCAAGTGGCTGTTCCACTGGTTGTCATAAGGTGTATGCACCAATTTGTAAGTCGCTCTGGATAAGAGCGTCTGCTAAATGACTTAAATGTAAATGTAATATTATAATAGAGACAATTGATCTAGCTGGTCTGTCATAATACAATAGCGAGAATAGATCTAGCTGGTCTGTCATTTTATAATGGAGTCGGTATATCTACCTGGTCTCTCATAATATAATAGAGACAGTAGATCTAGCTGGTCTGTCATAATACAATAGAGACAGTAGATCTAGCTGGTCTGTCATAATATAATAGAGACAGTATATCGACCTGGTCTGTCATAATACAGAAGAGACAGTAGATCTTGCTGGTCTGTCATAATATAATAGACACAGTAGATCTAGCTGGTCTGTTATAATATAATAGAGACAGTAGATCTAGCTGGTCTGTCATAGTATAATAGGGACAGTAGATCTACCTGGTCTGTCAAAATATAATTGAGACAGTAGATCTAGCTGGTCTGTCATATTATAATAGAGACAGTAGATCTAGCTGGTCTGTCATATTATAATAGAGACAATTGATCTAGCTGGTCTCTCATAATACAATAGCGAGAATAGATCTAGCTGGTCTGTCATAATATAATAGAGACAGTAGATCTAGCTGGTCTGTCATAATAAAATAGACAGTAGATCTAGCTGGTCTGTCATAATATAATAGACAGTAGATCTAGCTGGTCTGTCATAATATAATAGAGACAGTAGATCTAGCTGGTCTGTCAAAATATAATAGAGACAGTATATTTAGTTGGTCTGTCATAATATAATAGAGACACTAGATCTATCTGGTCTGTCATAATATAATAGAGATAGTAGATCTAGCTGGTCTGTCATAATACAATAGAGACAGTAGATATAGCTGGTCTGTCATAATATAATAGAGACACTAGATCTAGCTGGTATGTCATATTATAATAGAGACAGTATATCTAGCTGGTCTGTCATAATATAATAGAGACAGTATATCGACCTGGTCTGTCATAATACAATAGACACATTGTAGATCTAGCTGGTCTGTCATAATATAATAGACACATTGTAGATCTAGCTGGTCTGTCATAATATAATAGAGACAGATGATCTAGCTGGTCTGTCATAGTATAATAGGGACAGTAGATCTACCTGGTCTGTCAAAATATAATAGAGACAGTAGATCTAGCTGGTCTGTCATAATATAATAGAGACAGTATATCGACCTGGTCTGTCATAATATAATAGAGACAGATGATCTACCTGGTCTGTCATAATATAATAGAGACAGTATATCTAGCTGGTCTGTCATAATATAATAGAGACAGTATATCGACCTGGTCTGTCATAATACAATAGAGACAGTAGATCTAGCTGGTCTGTCATAATATAATAGAGACAGTATATTTAGTTGGTCTGTCATAATATAATAGAGACACTAGATCTAGCTGGTCTGTCATAATATAATAGAGATAGTAGATCTAGCTGGTCTGTCATAATATAATAGAGACAGTAGATCTAGCTGGTCTGTCATAATGTCATATTATAATTGAGACAATAGATCTAGCTGGTCTGTCAAAATATAATAGAGACAGTAGATCTAGCTGGTCTGTCATATTATAATAGAGACAATTGATCTAGCTGGTCTGTCATAATACAATAGCGAGAATAGATCTAGCTGGTCTGTCATAATATAATAGAGACAGATGATCTAGCTGGTCTGTCATAGTATAATAGGGACAGTAGATCTACCTGGTCTGTCAAAATATAATAGAGACAGTAGATCTAGCTGGTCTGTCATATTATAATAGAGACAGTAGATCTAGCTGGTCTGTCATATTATAATAGAGACAATTGATCTCGCTGGTCTCTCATAATACAATAGCGAGAATAGATCTAGCTGGTCTGTCATAATATAATAGAGACAGTAGATCTAGCTGGTCTGTCATAATACAATAGAGACAGTAGATCTAGCTGGTCTGTCATAATATAATAGACACAGTAGATCTAGCCGGTCTGTCATAATATAATAGAGACAGTAGATCTACCTGGTCTGTCAAAATATAATAGAGACAGTATATTTAGTTGGTCTGTCATAATATAATAGAGACACTAGATCTAGCTGGTCTGTCATAATATAATAGAGATAGTAGATCTAGCTGGTCTGTCATAATACAATAGAGACAGTAGATATAGCTGGTCTGTCATAATATAATAGAGACAGTAGATCTAGCTGGTCTGTCATATTATAATAGAGACAGTATATCTAGCTGGTCTGTCATAATATAATAGAGACAGTATATCGACCTGGTCTGTCATAATACAATAGACACATTGTAGATCTAGCTGGTCTGTCATAATATAATAGACACATTGTAGATCTAGCTGGTCTGTCATAATATAATAGAGACAGATGATCTAGCTGGTCTGTCATAGTATAATAGGGACAGTAGATCTACCTGGTCTGTCAAAATATAATAGAGACAGTAGATCTAGCTGGTCTGTCATAATATAATAGAGACAGTATATCGACCTGGTCTGTCATAATATAATAGAGACAGATGATCTACCTGGTCTGTCATAATATAATAGAGACAGTATATCTAGCTGGTCTGTCATAATATAATAGAGACAGTATATCGACCTGGTCTGTCATAATACAATAGAGACAGTAGATCTAGCTGGTCTGTCATAATATAATAGAGACAGTATATTTAGTTGGTCTGTCATAATATAATAGAGACACTAGATCTAGCTGGTCTGTCATAATATAATAGAGATAGTAGATCTAGCTGGTCTGTCATAATACAATAGAGACAGTAGATCTAGCTGGTCTGTCATAATGTCATATTATAATTGAGACAATAGATCTAGCTGGTCTGTCATATTATAATAGAGACAGTAGCTCTAGCTGGTCTGTCATATTATAAAATAGACAATTGATCTAGCTGGTCTGTCATAATACAATAGCGAGAATAGATCTAGCTGGTCTGTCATAATATAATAGAGACAGTAGATCTAGCTGGTCTGTCATAGTATAATAGGGACAGTAGATCTACCTGGTCTGTCAAAATATAATAGAGACAGTAGATCTACCTGGTCTGTCAAAATATAATAGAGACAGTAGATCTAGCTGGTCTGTCATAATATAATAGAGACAGTAGATCTACCTGGTCTGTCAAAATATAATAGGGACAGTAGATTTAGTTGGTCTGTCATAATATAATAGAGACACTAGATCTAGCTGGTCTGTCATAATATAATAGAGATAGTAGATCTAGCTGGTCTGTCATAATACAATAGAGACAGTAGATCTAGCTGGTCTGTCATAATAGAATAGAGACAGTAGATCTAGCTGGTCTGTCATAATAGAATAGAGACAGTAGATCTAGCGGGTCTGTTATAATATAATATAGACAGTAGATCTAGCTGGTCTGTCATAATACAATAGAGACAGTAGATCTAGCTGGTCTGTCATAATAAAATAGACAGTAGATCTACCTGGTCTGTCAAAATATAATAGAGACAGTATATTTAGTTGGTCTGTCATAATGTAATAGAGACACTAGATCTAGCTTGTCTGTCATAATACAATAGAGACAGTAGATCTAGCTGGTCTGTCATAATAGAATAGAGACAGTAGATCTAGCGGGTCTGTTATAATATAATATAGACAGTAGATCTAGCTGGTCTGTCATAATATAATAGAGACAGTAGATCTAGATGGTCTGTCATATTATAATAGAGACAATAGATCTAGCTGGTCTGTCATAATATAATAGACAGTAGATTTAGCTGGTCTGTTATAATATAATAGAGACAGTAGATCTAGCTGGTCTGTCATAATACAATAGAGACAGTAGATCTAGCTGGTCTGTCATAATACAATAGAGACAGTAGATTTAGGTGGTCTGTCAAACCATAATAGAGACATAGAGACAGTAGATTTACCGGGTCTGTCATTTTATAATAGAGACAGTAGATCTAGCTGGTCTGTCATAATATAATAGAGACAGTAGATCTAGCTGGTCTGTCATAATATAATAGAGACAGATGATCTAGCTGGTCTGTCATAGTATAATAGGGACAGTAGATCTACCTGGTCTGTCAAAATATAATAGAGACAGTAGATCTAGCTGGTCTGTCATAATATAATAGAGACAGTAGATCTACCTGGTCTGTCAAAATATAATAGAGACAGTAGATTTAGTTGGTCTGTCATAATATAATAGAGACACTAGATCTAGCTGATCTGTCATAATATAATAGAGATAGTAGACCTCGCTGGTCTGTCATAATACAATAGAGACAGTAGATCTAGCTGGTCTGTCATAATGTCATATTATAATTGAGACAATAGATCTAGCTGGTCTGTCATAATATAATAGAGACAGTAGATCTAGCTGGTCTGTCATATTATAATAGAGACAATTGATCTAGCTGGTCTGTCATAATACAATAGCGAGAATAGATCTAGCTGGTCTGTCATTTTATAATGGAGTCGGTATATCTACCTGGTCTCTCATAATATAATAGAGACAGTAGATCTAGCTGGTCTGTCATAATATAATAGAGACAGTATATCGACCTGGTCTGTCATAATACAGAAGAGACAGTAGATCTAGCTGGTCTGTCATAATATAATAGACACAGTAGATGTAGCTGGTCTGTTATAATATAATAGAGACAGTAGATCTAGCTGGTCTGTCATAGTATAATAGGGACAGTAGATCTACCTGGTCTGTCAAAATATAATAGAGACAGTAGATCTAGCTGGTCTGTCATATTATAATAGAGACAGTAGATCTAGCTGGTCTGTCATATTATAATAGAGACAATTGATCTAGCTGGTCTCTCATAATACAATAGAGAGAATAGATCTAGCTGGTCTGTCATAATATAATAGAGACAGTAGATCTAGCTGGTCTGTCATAATAAAATAGACAGTATATCTAGCTGGTCTGTCATAATATAATAGACAGTAGATCTAGCTGGTCTGTCATAATATAATAGACACAGTAGATCTAGCTGGTCTGTCATAATATAATAGAGACAGTAGATCTACCTGGTCTGTCAAAATATAATAGAGACAGTATATTTAGTTGGTCTGTCATAATATAATAGAGACACTAGATCTCGCTGGTCTGTCATAATATAATAGAGATAGTAGATCTAGCTGGTCTGTCATAATACAATAGAGACAGTAGATATAGCTGGTCTGTCATAATAGAATAGAGACAGTAGATCTAGCTGGTCTGTCATAATATAATAGAGACAGTAGATCTAGCTGGTCTGTCATAATATAAGTAGATAGCATATCTACCTGGTCTGTCATAATATAATAGAGACAGTAGATCTAGCTGGTCTGTCATAATATAATAGAGACAGTATATCTAGCTGGTCAGTCATAATATAATAGAGACAGTAGATCTAGCTGGTCTGTCATAATGTAATAGACAGTAGATCTAGCTGGTCTGTAATAATATAATAGACAGTAGATCTAGCTGGTCTGTCATAATATAATAGACACAGTAGATATAGCTGGTCTGTCATAATATAAGTAGATAGCATATCTACCTGGTCTGTCATAATATAATAGAGACAGTAGATCTAGCTGGTCTGTCATAATGTAATAGACAGTAGATCTAGCTGGTCTGTCATAATATAATATACACAGTAGATCTAGCTGGTCTGTCATAATACAATAGAGACAGTAGATTTAGCTGGTCTGTCATAACATAATAGAGACATAGAGACAGTAGATCTAGCTGGTCTGTCATATTATAATAGAGACAATTGATCTAGCTGGTCTGTCATAATACAATAGCGAGAATAGATCTAGCTGGTCTGTCATTTTATAATGGAGTCGGTATATCTACCTGGTCTCTCATAATATAATAGAGACAGTAGATCTAGCTTGTCTGTCATAATACAATAGAGACAGTAGATCTAGCTGGTCTGTCATAATATAATAGACAGTAGATCTACCTGGTCTGTCATATTATAATAGAGACAGTAGATCTACCTGGTCTGTCATAGTATAATAGAGACAGTAGATCTAGATGGTCTGTCATAGTACAATAGAGATATAGAGACAGTAGATCGAGCTGGTCTGTCATAATATAATAGAGACAGTAGATCTAGCTGGTCAGTCATATTATAATAGAGACAGTAGATCTAGCTGGTCTGTCATAATATAATAGAGACAATTGATCTAGCTGGTCTCTCATAATACAATAGAGAATAGATCTAGCTGGTCTGTCATAATATAATAGAGACAGTAGATCTAGCTGGTCTGTCATAATAAAATAGACAGTAGATCTAGCTGGTCTGTCATAATATAATAGACAGTAGATCTACCTGGTCTGTCATAATATAATAGAGACAGTAGATCTAGCTGGTCTGTCATAATATAATAGACACAGTAGATCTAGCCTGGTCTGTCATAATATAATAGAGACAGTAGATCTAGCTGGTCTGTCATAATATAATAGAGACAGTATATCGACCTGGTCTGTCATAATATAATAGAGACAGTATATCTACCTGGTCTGTCATAATATAATAGAGACAGTATATCTACCTGGTCTGTCATAATATAATAGAGACAGTATATCTAGCTGGTCTGTCATAATATAATAGAATAGAGACAGTAAATTTACCGGGTCTGTCATTTTATAATAGAGACAGTAGATCTAGCTGGTCTGTCATAATATAATAGAGACAGTAGATCTAGCTGGTCTGTCATAATATAATAGAGACAGATGATCTAGCTGGTCTGTCATAGTATAATAGGGACAGTAGATCTACCTGGTCTGTCAAAATATAATAGAGACAGTAGATCTAGCTGGTCTGTCATAATATAATAGAGACAGTAGATCTACCTGGTCTGTCAAAATATAATAGAGACAGTAGATTTAGTTGGTCTGTCATAATATAATAGAGACACTAGATCTAGCTGATCTGTCATAATATAATAGAGATAGTAGACCTCGCTGGTCTGTCATAATACAATAGAGACAGTAGATCTAGCTGGTCTGTCATAATATAAGTAGATAGCATATCTACCTGGTCTGTCATAATATAATAGAGACAGTAGATCTAGCTGGTCTGTCATAATATAATAGAGACAGTAGATCTAGCTGGTCAGTCATAATATAATAGAGACAGTAGATCTAGCTGGTCTGTCATAATATAAGTAGATAGCATATCTACCTGGTCTGTCATAATATAATAGAGACAGTAGATCTAGCTGGTCTGTCATAATATAATAGAGACAGTAGATCTAGCTGGTCAGTCATAATATAATAGAGACAGTAGATCTAGCTGGTCTGTCATAATGTAATAGACAGTAGATCTAGCTGGTCTGTCATAATATAATAGACAGTAGATCTAGCTGGTCTGTCATAATATAATAGACACAGTAGATATAGCTGGTCTGTCATAATATAAGTAGATAGTATATCTACCTGGTCTGTCATAATATAATAGAGACAGTAGATCTAGCTGGTCTGTCATAATGTAATAGACAGTAGATCTAGCTGGTCTGTCATAATATAATATACACAGTAGATCTAGCTGGTCTGTCATAATACAATAGAGACAGTAGATTTAGCTGGTCTGTCATAACATAATAGAGACATAGAGACAGTAGATCTAGCTGGTCTGTCATATATAATAGAGACAATTGATCTAGCTGGTCTGTCATAATACAATAGCGAGAATAGATCTAGCTGGTCTGTCATTTTATAATGGAGTCGGTATATCTACCTGGTCTCTCATAATATAATAGAGACAGTAGATCTAGCTGGTCTGTCATAATAAAATAGACAGTAGATCTAGCTGGTCTGTCATAATATAATAGAGACAGTAGATCTACCTGGTCTGTCATAATATAATAGAGACAGTAGATCTACCTGGTCTGTCATATATAATAGAGACAGTAGATCTAGATGGTCTGTCATAGTACAATAGAGATATAGAGACAGTAGATCGAGCTGGTCTGTCATAATATAATAGAGACAGTAGATCTAGCTGGTCTGTCATATTATAATAGAGACAGTAGATCTAGCTGGTCTGTCATATTATAATAGAGACAATTGATCTAGCTGGTCTCTCATAATATAATAGAGAATAGATCTAGCTGGTCTGTCATAATATAATAGAGACAGTAGATCTAGCTGGTCTGTCATAATAAAATAGACAGTAGATCTAGCTGGTCTGTCATAATATAATAGACAGTAGATCTACCTGGTCTGTCATAATATAATAGACACAGTAGATCTAGCGGTCTGTCATAATATAATAGACACAGTAGATCTAGCTGGTCTGTCATAATATAATAGAGACAGTATATCGACCTGGTCTGTCATAATATAATAGAGACAGTAGATCTGGCTGGTCTGTCATAATATAATAGAGACAGTATATCGACCTGGTCTGTCATAATATAATAGAGACAGTATATCTAGCTGGTCTGTCATAATATAATAGAGACAGTATATCGACCTGGTCTGTCATTTTATAATAGAGACAGTAGATCTAGCTGGTCTGTCATAATATAATAGAGACAGTAGATCTAGCTGGTCTGTCATAATATAATAGAGACAGATGATCTAGCTGGTCTGTCATAGTATAATAGGGACAGTAGATCTACCTGGTCTGTCAAAATATAATAGAGACAGTAGATCTAGCTGGTCTGTCATAATATAATAGAGACATTAGATCTACCTGGTCTGTCAAAATATAATAGAGACAGTAGATTTAGTTGGTCTGTCATAATATAATAGAGACACTAGATCTAGCTGATCTGTCATAATATAATAGAGATAGTAGACCTCGCTGGTCTGTCATAATACAATAGAGACAGTAGATCTAGCTGGTCTGTCATAATGTCATATTATAATTGAGACAATAGATCTAGCTGGTCTGTCATAATATAATAGAGATAGTAGATCTAGCTGGTCTGTCATATTATAATAGAGACAATTGATCTAGCTGGTCTGTCATAATACAATAGCGAGAATAGATCTAGCTGGTCTGTCATTTTATAATGGAGACGGTATATCTACCTGGTCTCTCATAATATAATAGAGACAGTAGATCTAGCTGGTCTGTCATAATACAATAGAGACAGTAGATCTAGCTGGTCTGTCATAATAAAATAGACAGTATATCTAGCTGGTCTGTCATAATATAATAGACAGTAGATCTAGCTGGTCTGTCATAATATAATAGGCACAGTAGATCTAGCTGGTCTGTCATAATATAATAGATACAGTATATCTACCTGGTCTGTCATAATATAATAGAGACAGTATATCGACCTGGTCTGTCATAATATAATAGAGACAGTATATCTACCTGGTCTGTCATAATACAGAAGAGACAGTAGATCTAGCTGGTCTGTCATAATATAATAGACACAGTAGATCTAGCTGGTCTGTTATAATAAAATAGAGACAGTAGATCTAGCTGGTCTGTCATAATATAATAGGGACAGTAGATCTAGCTGGTCTGTCATAATATAAGTAGATAGCATATCTACCTGGTCTGTCATAATATAATAGAGACAGTAGATCTAGCTGGTCTGTCATAATATAATAGAGACAGTAGATCTAGCTGGTCTGTCATAATATAATAGAGACAGTAGATCTAGCTGGTCTGTCATAATGTAATAGACAGTAGATCTAGCTGGTCTGTCATAATATAATAGACAGTAGATCTAGCTGGTCTGTCATAATATAATAGACACAGTAGATATAGCTGGTCTGTCATAATATAAGTAGATAGCATATCTACCTGGTCTGTCATAATATAATAGAGACAGTAGATCTAGCTGGTCTGTCATAATGTAATAGACAGTAGATCTAGCTGGTCTGTCATAATATAATATACACAGTAGATCTAGCTGGTCTGTCATAATACAATAGAGACAGTAGATCTAGCTGGTCTGTCATAATATAAGTAGATAGCATATCTACCTGGTCTGTCATAATATAATAGAGACAGTAGATCTAGCTGGTCTGTCATAATATAATAGAGACAGTAGATCTAGCTGGTCAGTCATAATATAATAGAGACAGTAGATCTAGCTGGTCTGTCATAATATAAGTAGATAGCATATCTACCTGGTCTGTCATAATATAATAGAGACAGTAGATCTAGCTGGTCTGTCATAATATAATAGAGACAGTAGATCTAGCTGGTCAGTCATAATATAATAGAGACAGTAGATCTAGCTGGTCTGTCATAATGTAATAGACAGTAGATCTAGCTGGTCTGTCATAATATAATAGACAGTAGATCTAGCTGGTCTGTCATAATATAATAGACACAGTAGATATAGCTGGTCTGTCATAATATAAGTAGATAGCATATCTACCTGGTCTGTCATAATATAATAGAGACAGTAGATCTAGCTGGTCTGTCATAATGTAATAGACAGTAGATCTAGCTGGTCTGTCATAATATAATATACACAGTAGATCTAGCTGGTCTGTCATAATACAATAGAGACAGTAGATTTAGCTGGTCTGTCATAACATAATAGAGACATAGAGACAGTAGATCTAGCTGGTCTGTCATATTATAATAGAGACAGTTGATCTAGCTGGTCTGTCATAATACAATAGAGAATAGATCTAGCTGGTCTGTCATTTTATAATGGAGACGGTATATCTACCTGGTCTCTCATAATATAATAGAGACAGTAGATCTAGCTGGTCTGTCATAATAAAATAGACAGTAGATCTAGCTGGTCTGTCATAATATAATAGACAGTAGATCTACCTGGTCTGTCATATTATAATAGAGACAGTAGATCTACCTGGTCTGTCATATATAATAGAGACAGTAGATCTAGATGGTCTGTCATAGTACAATAGAGATAGAGACAGTAGATCGAGCTGGTCTGTCATAATATAATAGAGACAGTAGATCTAGCTGGTCTGTCATATTATAATAGAGACAGTAGATCTAGCTGGTCTGTCATATTATAATAGAGACAATTGATCTAGCTGGTCTCTCATAATACAATAGCGAGAATAGATCTAGCTGGTCTGTCATAATATAATAGAGACAGTAGATCTAGCTGGTCTGTCATAATAAAATAGACAGTAGATCTAGCTGGTCTGTCATAATATAATAGACAGTAGATCTACCTGGTCTGTCATAATATAATAGACACAGTAGATCTAGCCGGTCTGTCATAATATAATAGACACAGTAGATCTAGCTGGTCTGTCATAATATAATAGAGACAGTATATCTAGCTGGTCTGTCATAATATAATAGAGACAGTATATCTACCTGGTCTGTCATAATATAATAGAGACAGTAGATCTAGCTTGTCTGTCATAATACAATAGAGACAGTAGATCTAGCTGGTCTGTCATAATATAATAGACAGTAGATCTACCTGGTCTGTCATATTATAATAGAGACAGTAGATCTACCTGGTCTGTCATAGTATAATAGAGACAGTAGATCTAGATGGTCTGTCATAGTACAATAGAGATATAGAGACAGTAGATCTAGCTGGTCTGTCATAATATAATAGAGACAGTAGATCTAGCTGGTCAGTCATATTATAATAGAGACAGTAGATCTAGCTGGTCTGTCATATTATAATAGAGACAATTGATCTAGCTGGTCTCTCATAATACAATAGAGAATAGATCTAGCTGGTCTGTCATAATATAATAGAGACAGTAGATCTAGCTGGTCTGTCATAATAAAATAGACAGTAGATCTAGCTGGTCTGTCATAATATAATAGACAGTAGATCTACCTGGTCTGTCATAATATAATAGAGACAGTAGATCTAGCCGGTCTGTCATAATATAATAGACACAGTAGATCTAGCTGGTCTGTCATAATATAATAGAGACAGTATATCGACCTGGTCTGTCATAATATAATAGAGACAGTATATCTACCTGGTCTGTCATAATATAATAGAGACAGTATATCTACCTGGTCTGTCATAATATAATAGAGACAGTATATCTAGCTGGTCTGTCATAATATAATAGAGACATAGAGACAGTAAATTTACTGGTCTGTCATTTTATAATAGAGACAGTAGATCTAGCTGGTCTGTCATAATATAATAGAGACAGTAGATCTAGCTGGTCTGTCATAATATAATAGAGACAGATGATCTAGCTGGTCTGTCATAGTATAATAGGGACAGTAGATCTACCTGGTCTGTCAAAATATAATAGAGACAGTAGATCTAGCTGGTCTGTCATAATATAATAGAGACAGTAGATCTACCTGGTCTGTCAAAATATAATAGAGACAGTAGATTTAGTTGGTCTGTCATAATATAATAGAGACACTAGATCTAGCTGATCTGTCATAATATAATAGAGATAGTAGACCTCGCTGGTCTGTCATAATACAATAGAGACAGTAGATCTAGCTGGTCTGTCATAATATAAGTAGATAGCATATCTACCTGGTCTGTCATAATATAATAGAGACAGTAGATCTAGCTGGTCTGTCATAATATAATAGAGACAGTAGATCTAGCTGGTCAGTCATAATATAATAGAGACAGTAGATCTAGCTGGTCTGTCATAATATAAGTAGATAGCATATCTACCTGGTCTGTCATAATATAATAGAGACAGTAGATCTAGCTGGTCTGTCATAATATAATAGAGACAGTAGATCTAGCTGGTCAGTCATAATATAATAGAGACAGTAGATCTAGCTGGTCTGTCATAATATAATAGACAGTAGATCTAGCTGGTCTGTCATAATATAATAGACAGTAGATCTAGCTGGTCTGTCATAATATAATAGACACAGTAGATATAGCTGGTCTGTCATAATATAAGTAGATAGCATATCTACCTGGTCTGTCATAATATAATAGAGGCAGTAGATCTAGCTGGTATGTCATAATGTAATAGACAGCAGATCTAGCTGGTCTGTCATAATATAATATACACAGTAGATCTAGCTGGTCTGTCATAATACAATAGAGACAGTAGATTTAGCTGGTCTGTCATAACATAATAGAGACATAGAGACAGTAGATCTAGCTGGTCTGTCATAATATAATAGAGACATTAGATCTAGCTGGTCAGTCATAATACAATAGAGACAGTAGATATAGCTGGGTTGTCATTTTATAATGGAGACAGTATATCTACCTGGTCTGTCATAATATAATAGAGACAGTAGATCTAGCTGGTCTGTCATAATAAAATAGACAGTAGATCTAGCTGGTCTGTCATAATATAATAGACAGTAGATCTACCTGGTCTGTCATATTATAATAGAGACAGTAGATCTACCTGGTCTGTCATAGTATAATAGAGACAGTAGATCTAGATGGTCTGTCATAGTACAATAGAGATATAGAGACAGTAGATCGAGCTGGTCTGTCATAATATAATAGAGACAGTAGATCTAGCTGGTCTGTCATATTATAATAGAGACAGTAGATCTAGCTGGTCTGTCATATTATAATAGAGACAATTGATCTAGCTGGTCTCTCATAATACAATAGAGAGAATAGATCTAGCTGGTCTGTCATAATATAATAGAGACAGTAGATCTAGCTGGTCTGTCATAATAAAATAGACAGTAGATCTAGCTGGTCTGTCATAATATAATAGAGACAGTAGATCTACCTGGTCTGTCATAATATAATAGACACAGTAGATCTAGCTGGTCTGTCATAATATAATAGACACAGTAGATCTAGCTGGTCTGTCATAATATAATAGAGACAGTATATCGACCTGGTCTGTCATAATATAATAGAGACAGTATATCTACCTGGTCTGTCATAATATAATAGAGACAGTATATCGAGCTGGTCTGTCATAATATAATAGAGACAGTAGATCTAGCTGGTCTGTCATAATACAATAGAGACAGTAGATTTAGCTGGTCTGTCATTTTATAATAGAGACAGTAGATCTAGCTGGTCTGTCATAATATAATAGAGACAGTAGATCTCGCTGGTCTGTCATAATATAATAGAGACAGATGATCTAGCTGGTCTGTCATAGTATAATAGGGACAGTATATCTACCTGGTCTGTCAAAATATAATAGAGACACTAGATCTAGCTGATCTGTCATAATATAATAGAGATAGTAGATCTAGCTGGTCTGTCAAAATATAATAGAGACAGTAGATTTAGTTGGTCTGTCATAATATAATAGAGACACTAGATCTAGCTGGTCTGTCATAATATAATAGAGATAGTAGACCTAGCTGGTCTGTCATAATACAATAGAGACAGTAGATCTAGCTGGTCTGTCATAATGTCATATTATAATTGAGACAATAGATCTAGCTGGTCTGTCATAATATAATAGAGATAGTAGATCTAGCTGGTCTGTCATATTATAATAGAGACAATAGATCTAGCTGGTCTGTCATAATACAATAGAGAAGTAGATCTAGCTGGTCTGTCATTTTATAATGGAGACAGTATATCTACCTGGTCTCTCATAATATAATAGAGACAGTAGATCTAGCTGGTCTGTCATAATACAATAGAGACAGTAGATCTAGCTGGTCTGTCATAATAAAATAGACAGTATATCTAGCTGGTCTGTCATAATATAATAGAGACAGTAGATCTAGCTGGTCTGTCATAATATAATAGGCACAGTAGATCTAGCTGGTCTGTCATAATATAATAGATACAGTATATCTACCTGGTCTGTCATAATATAATAGAGACAGTAGATCTAGCTGGTCTGTCATAATATAATAGAGACAGTATATCTACCTGGTCTGTCATAATAATAGAGACAGTAGATCTAGCTGGTCTGTCATAATATAATAGACACAGTAGATCTAGCTGGTCTATTATAATAAAATAGAGACAGTAGATCTAGCTGGTCTGTCATAATATAATAGGGACAGTAGATCTAGCTGGTCTGTCATAATATAAGTAGATAGATCTACCTGGTCTGTCATAATATAATAGAGACAGTAGATCTAGCTGGTCTGTCATAATATAATAGAGACAGTAGATCTAGCTGGTCTGTCATAATATAATAGAGACAGTAGATCTAGCTGGTCTGTCATAATATAATAGACAGTAGATCTAGCTGGTCTGTCATAATATAATAGACAGTAGATCTAGCTGGTCTGTCATAATATAATAGACACAGTAGATATAGCTGGTCTGTCATAATATAAGTAGATAGCATATCTACCTGGTCTGTCATAATATAATAGAGACAGTAGATCTAGCTGGTCTGTCATAATATAATAGACAGTAGATCTAGCTGGTCTGTCATAATATAATATACACAGTAGATCTAGCTGGTCTGTCATAATACAATAGAGACAGTAGATCTAGCTGGTCTGTCATAATATAATAGACAGTAGATCTAGCTGGTCTGTCATAATATAATAGACACAGTAGATATAGCTGGTCTGTCATAATATAATAGATAGCATATCTACCTGGTCTGTCATAATATAATAGAGACAGTAGATCTAGCTGGTCTGTCATAATGTAATAGACAGTAGATCTAGCTGGTCTGTCATAATATAATATACACAGTAGATCTAGCTGGTCTGTCATAATACAATAGAGACAGTAGATTTAGCTGGTCTGTCATAACATAATAGAGACATAGAGACAGTAGATCTAGCTGGTCTGTCATATTATAATAGAGACAATTGATCTAGCTGGTCTGTCATAATACAATAGAGACGAGAATAGATCTAGCTGGTCTGTCATTTTATAATGGAGTCGGTATATCTACCTGGTCTCTCATAATATAATAGAGACAGTAGATCTAGCTGGTCTGTCATAATAAAAGAGACAGTAGATCTAGCTGGTCTGTCATAATATAATAGAGACAGTAGATCTACCTGGTCTGTCATATTATAATAGAGACAGTAGATCTACCTGGTCTGTCATAGTATAATAGAGACAGTAGATCTAGATGGTCTGTCATAGTACAATAGAGATAGAGACAGTAGATCTAGCTGGTCTGTCATAATATAATAGAGACAGTAGATCTAGCTGGTCTGTCATATTATAATAGAGACAGTAGATCTAGCTGGTCTGTCATATTATAATAGAGACAATTGATCTAGCTGGTCTCTCATAATACAATAGAGAATAGATCTAGCTGGTCTGTCATAATATAATAGAGACAGTAGATCTAGCTGGTCTGTCATAATATAATAGAGACAGTAGATCTACCTGGTCTGTCATAATATAATAGAGACAGTAGATCTAGCCTGGTCTGTCATAATATAATAGAGACAGTAGATCTAGCTGGTCTGTCATAATATAATAGAGACAGTATATCTACCTGGTCTGTCATAATATAATAGAGACAGTATATCTACCTGGTCTGTCATAATATAATAGAGACAGTATATCGAGCTGGTCTGTCATAATATAATAGAGACAGTATATCTAGCTGGTCTGTCATAATATAATAGAGACAGAGACAGTAGATTTACTGGTCTGTCATTTTATAATAGAGACAGTAGATCTAGCTGGTCTGTCATAATATAATAGAGACAGTAGATCTAGCTGGTCTGTCATAATATAATAGAGACAGATGATCTAGCTGGTCTGTCATAGTATAATAGGGACAGTAGATCTACCTGGTCTGTCAAAATATAATAGAGACAGTAGATCTAGCTGGTCTGTCATAATATAATAGAGACAGTAGATCTACCTGGTCTGTCAAAATATAATAGAGACAGTAGATTTAGTTGGTCTGTCATAATATAATAGAGACACTAGATCTAGCTGGTCTGTCATAATATAATAGAGATAGTAGACCTAGCTGGTCTGTCATAATACAATAGAGACAGTAGATCTAGCTGGTCTGTCATAATGTCATATTATAATTGAGACAATAGATCTAGCTGGTCTGTCATAATATAATAGAGATAGTAGATCTAGCTGGTCTGTCATATTATAATAGAGACAATTGATCTAGCTGGTCTGTCATAATATAATAGAGAATAGATCTAGCTGGTCTGTCATTTTATAATAGAGACGGTATATCTACCTGGTCTCTCATAATATAATAGAGACAGTAGATCTAGCTGGTCTGTCATAATACAATAGAGACAGTAGATCTAGCTGGTCTGTCATAATAAAATAGACAGTATATCTAGCTGGTCTGTCATAATATAATAGACAGTAGATCTAGCTGGTCTGTCATAATATAATAGGACAGTAGATCTAGCTGGTCTGTCATAATATAATAGATACAGTATATCTACCTGGTCTGTCATAATATAATAGAGACAGTATATCTACCTGGTCTGTCATAATATAATAGAGACAGTATATCGACCTGGTCTGTCATAATACAGAAGAGACAGTAGATCTAGCTGGTCTGTCATAATATAATAGACACAGTAGATCTAGCTGGTCTATTATAATGTAATAGAGACAGTAGATCTAGCTGGTCTGTCATAATATAATAGGGACAGTAGATCTAGCTGGTCTGTCATAATATAAGTAGATAGCATATCTACCTGGTCTGTCATAATATAATAGAGACAGTAGATCTAGCTGGTCTGTCATAATATAATAGAGACAGTAGATCTAGCTGGTCAGTCATAATATAATAGAGACAGTAGATCTAGCTGGTCTGTCATAATATAATAGAGACAGTAGATCTAGCTGGTCTGTCATAATATAATAGAGACAGTAGATCTAGCTGGTCTGTCATAATATAATAGACACAGTAGATATAGCTGGTCTGTCATAATATAAGTAGATAGCAGTCATTTTTATAATGGAGATAGTATATCTACCTGGTCTGTCATAATATAATAGAGACAGTAGATCTAGCTGGTCTGTCATAATGTAATAGACAGTAGATCTAGCTGGTCTGTCATAATATAATATACACAGTAGATCTAGCTGGTCTGTCATAATACAATAGAGACAGTAGATTTAGCTGGTCTGTCATAACATAATAGAGACAGAGACAGTAGATCTAGCTGGTCTGTCATATTATAATAGAGACAATTGATCTAGCTGGTCTGTCATAATACAATAGAGAATAGATCTAGCTGGTCTGTCATTTTATAATGGAGTCGGTATATCTACCTGGTCTCTCATAATATAATAGAGACAGTAGATCTAGCTTGGTCTGTCATAATACAATAGAGACAGTAGATCTAGCTGGTCTGTCATAATAAAATAGACAGTAGATCTAGCTGGTCTGTCATAATATAATAGACAGTAGATCTACCTGGTCTGTCATAATTATAATAGAGACAGTAGATCTACCTGGTCTGTCATAGTATAATAGAGACAGTAGATCTAGATGGTCTGTCATAGTACAATAGAGATATAGAGACAGTAGATCGAGCTGGTCTGTCATAATATAATAGAGACAGTAGATCTAGCTGGTCTGTCATATTATAATAGAGACAGTAGATCTAGCTGGTCTGTCATATTATAATAGAGACAATTGATCTAGCTGGTCTCTCATAATACAATAGCGAGAATAGATCTAGCTGGTCTGTCATAATATAATAGAGACAGTAGATCTAGCTGGTCTGTCATAATAAAATAGACAGTAGATCTAGCTGGTCTGTCATAATATAATAGACAGTAGATCTACCTGGTCTGTCATAATATAATAGACACAGTAGATCTAGCTGGTCTGTCATAATATAATAGAGACAGTAGATCTAGCCGGTCTGTCATAATGTAATAGACACAGTACATCTAGCTGGTCTGTCATAATATAATAGAGACAGTATATCTACCTGGTCTGTCATAATATAATAGAGACAGTATATCTACCTGGTCTGTCATAATATAATAGAGACAGTATATCGACCTGGTCTGTCATAATATAATAGAGACAGTATATCTAGCTGGTCTGTCATAATATAATAGAGACATAGAGACAGTAAATTTACCGGGTCTGTCATTTTATAATAGAGACAGTAGATCTAGCTGGTCTGTCATAATATAATAGAGACAGTAGATCTAGCTGGTCTGTCATAATATAATAGAGACAGATGATCTAGCTGGTCTGTCATAGTATAATAGGGACAGTAGATCTACCTGGTCTGTCAAAATATAATAGAGACAGTAGATCTAGCTGGTCTGTCATAATATAATAGAGACAGTAGATCTACCTGGTCTGTCAAAATATAATAGAGACAGTAGATTTAGTTGGTCTGTCATAATATAATAGAGACACTAGATCTAGCTGATCTGTCATAATATAATAGAGATAGTAGACCTCGCTGGTCTGTCATAATACAATAGAGACAGTAGATCTAGCTGGTCTGTCATAATATAAGTAGATAGCATATCTACCTGGTCTGTCATAATATAATAGAGACAGTAGATCTAGCTGGTCTGTCATAATATAATAGAGACAGTAGATCTAGCTGGTCTGTCATAATATAATAGAGACAGTAGATCTAGCTGGTCTGTCATAATATATAGAAATAGCATATCTACCTGGTCTGTCATAATATAATAGAGACAGTAGATCTAGCTGGTCTGTCATAATATAATAGAGACAGTAGATCTAGCTGGTCTGTCATAATATAATAGAGACAGTAGATCTAGCTGGTCTGTCATAATGTAATAGACAGTAGATCTAGCTGGTCTGTCATAATATAATAGACAGTAGATCTAGCTGGTCTGTCATAATATAATAGACACAGTAGATATAGCTGGTCTGTCATAATATAAGTAGATAGCATATCTACCTGGTCTGTCATAATATAATAGAGACAGTAGATCTAGCTGGTCTGTCATAATGTAATAGACAGTAGATCTAGCTGGTCTGTCATAATATAATATGGACACAGTAGATCTAGCTGGTCTGTCATAACATAATAGAGACATAGAGACAGTAGATCTAGCTGGTCTGTCATATTATAATAGAGACAATTGATCTAGCTGGTCTGTCATAATACAATAGCGAGAATAGATCTAGCTGGTCTGTCATTTTATAATGGAGTCGGTATATCTACCTGGTCTCTCATAATATAATAGAGACAGTAGATCTAGCTGGTCTGTCATAATAAAATAGACAGTAGATCTAGCTGGTCTGTCATAATATAATAGACAGTAGATCTACCTGGTCTGTCATATTATAATAGAGACAGTAGATCTACCTGGTCTGTCATAGTATAATAGAGACAGTAGATCTAGATGGTCTGTCATAGTACAATAGAGATATAGAGACAGTAGATCGAGCTGGTCTGTCATAATATAATAGAGACAGTAGATCTAGCTGGTCTGTCATATTATAATAGAGACAGTAGATCTAGCTGGTCTGTCATATTATAATAGAGACAATTGATCTAGCTGGTCTCTCATAATACAATAGCGAGAATAGATCTAGCTGGTCTGTCATAATATAATAGAGACAGTAGATCTAGCTGGTCTGTCATAGTAAAATAGACAGTAGATCTAGCTGGTCTGTCATAATATAATAGACAGTAGATCTACCTGGTCTGTCATAATATAATAGACACAGTAGATCTAGCGGTCTGTCATAATATAATAGACACAGTAGATCTAGCTGGTCTGTCATAATATAAGAGAGACAGTATATCGACCTGGTCTGTCATAATATAATAGAGACAGTATATCTACCTGGTCTGTCATAATATAATAGAGACAGTATATCGACCTGGTCTGTCATAATATAATAGAGACAGTATATCTAGCTGGTCTGTCATAATATAATAGAGACATAGAGACAGTAGATTTAGCGGGTCTGTCATTTTATAATAGAGACAGTAGATCTAGCTGGTCTGTCATAATATAATAGAGACAGTAGATCTAGCTGGTCTGTCATAATATAATAGAGACAGATGATCTAGCTGGTCTGTCATAGTATAATAGGGACAGTAGATCTACCTGGTCTGTCAAAATATAATAGAGACAGTAGATCTAGCTGGTCTGTCATAATATAATAGAGACAGTAGATCTACCTGGTCTGTCAAAATATAATAGAGACAGTAGATTTAGTTGGTCTGTCATAATATAATAGAGACACTAGATCTAGCTGATCTGTCATAATATAATAGAGATAGTAGACCTCGCTGGCCTGTCATAATACAATAGAGACAGTAGATCTAGCTGGTCTGTCATAATGTCATATTATAATTGAGACAATAGATCTAGCTGGTCTGTCATAATATAATAGAGATAGTAGATCTAGCTGGTCTGTCATATTATAATAGAGACAATTGATCTAGCTGGTCTGTCATAATACAATAGCGAGAATAGATCTAGCTGGTCTGTCATTTTATAATGGAGTCGGTATATCTACCTGGTCTCTCATAATATAATAGAGACAGTAGATCTAGCTGGTCTGTCATAATACAATAGAGACAGTAGATCTAGCTGGTCTGTCATAATAAAATAGACAGTATATCTAGCTGGTCTGTCATAATATAATAGACAGTAGATCTAGCTGGTCTGTCATAATATAATAGGCACAGTAGATCTAGCTGGTCTGTCATAATATAATAGATACAGTATATCTACCTGGTCTGTCATAATATAATAGAGACAGTATATCGACCTGGTCTGTCATAATATAATAGAGACAGTATATCGACCTGGTCTGTCATAATACAGAAGAGACAGTAGATCTGGCTGGTCTGTCATAATATAATAGACACAGTAGATCTAGCTGGTCTGTTATAATATAATAGAGACAGTAGATCTAGCTGATCTGTCATAGTATAATAGGGACAGTAGATCTACCTGGTCTGTCAAAATATAATAGAGACAGTAGATCTAGCTGGTCTGTCATATTATAATAGAGACAATAGATCTAGCTGGTCTGTCATAATATAATAGACAGTAGATCTTGCTGGTCTGTCATAATACAATAGACACAGTAGATCTAGCTGGTCTGTCATAATATAATAGACACAGTAGATCTAGCCAGTCTGTCATAATATAATAGAGACAGTAGATCTACCTGGTCTGTCAAAATATAATAGAGACAGTATATTTAGTTGGTCTGTGATAATATAATGGAGACACTAGATCTCGCTGGTCTGTCATAATATAATAGAGATAGTAGATCTAGCTGGTCTGTCATAATACAATAGAGACAGTAGATATAGCTGGTCTGTCATAATAGAATAGAGACAGTAGATCTAGCTGGTCTGTCATAATATAATAGAGACAGTAGATCTACCTGGTCTGTCAAAATATAATAGAGACAGTATATTTAGTTGGTCTGTGATAATATAATGGAGACACTAGATCTCGCTGGTCTGTCATAATATAATAGAGATAGTAGATCTAGCTGGTCTGTCATAATACAATAGAGACAGTAGATATAGCTGGTCTGTCATAATAGAATAGAGACAGTAGATCTAGCTGGTCTGTCATAATATAATAGAGACAGTAGATCTAGCTGGTCTGTCATAATATAATAGACAGTAGATCTAGCTGGTCTGTCATAATATAATAGACACAGTAGATATAGCTGGTCTGTCATAATATAAGTAGATAGTATATCTAGCTGGTCTGTCATAATATAATAGAGACAGTAGATCTAGCTGGTCAGTCATAATATAATAGAGACAGTAGATCTAGCTGGTCTGTCATAATATAATAGAGACGGTAGATCTAGCTGGTCTGTCATAATACAGAAGAGACAGTAGATCTAGCTGGTCTGTCATAATATAATAGAGACAGTAGATCTAGCTGGTCTGTTATAATATAATAGAGACGGTAGATCTAGTTGGTCTGTCATAATATAATAGAGACAGTATATCGACCTGGTCTGTCATAATATAATAGAGACAGTATATCGACCTGGTCTGTCATAATACAGAAGAGACAGTAGATCTAGCTGGTCTGTTATAATATAATAGAGACAGTAGATCTAGCTGGTCTGTCATAATACAATAGAGACAGTAGATCTAGCTGGTCTGTCATAATACAATAGAGACAGTAGATTTAGCTGCTCTGTCATACCATAATAGAGACATAGAGACAGTAGATCTAGCTGGTCTGTCATAGTATAATAGGGACAGTAGATCTACCTGGTCTGTCAAAATATAATAGAGACAGTAGATCTAGCTGGTCTGTCATAATATAATAGAGACAGTAGATCTACCTGGTCTGTCAAAATATAATAGAGACAGTAGATCTAGCTGGTCTGTCATAATACAATAGAGACAGTAGATTTAGCTGCTCTGTCATACCATAATAGAGACATAGAGACAGTAGATCTAGCTGGTCTGTCATAGTATAATAGGGACAGTAGATCTAGCTGGTCTGTCATAATACAATAGAGACAGTAGATCTAGCTGGTCTGTCATAATGTCATATTATAATTGAGACAATAGATCTAGCTGGTCTGTCATAATATAATAGAGACAGTAGATCTAGCTGGTCTGTCATATTATAATAGAGACAATTTATCTAGCTGGTCTGTCATAATATAAGTAGACAGTATATCTACCTGGTCTGTCATAATATAATAGAGACAGTAGATCTAGCTGGTCTGTCATAATATAATAGAGACAGTAGATCTAGCTGGTCTGTCATTTTATAATGGAGACAGTATATCTACCTCGTCTATCATAATATAATAGAGGCAGTAGATCTAGCTGGTCTGTCATAATGTAATAGACAGTAGATCTAGCTGGTCTGTCATAATATAATATACACAGTAGATTTAGTTGGTCTGACATAATATAATAGAGACACTAGATCTAGCTGGTCTGTCATAATATAATAAAGATAGTAGATCTAGCTGGTCTGTCATAATACAATAGAGACAGTAGATCTAGCTGGTGAGACATAGAGACAGTAGATTTAGCTGGTCTGTCATAATATAATAGAGACAGTATATCTATCTACCTGGTCTGTCATTTTATAATAGAGACAGTAGATCTCGCTGGTCTGTCATAATATAATAGAGACAGTAGATCTAGCTGGTCTGTCATAATATAATAGAGACAGTATATCTACCTGGTCTGTCAAAATATAATAGAGACAGTAGATCTAGCTGGTCTGTCATAATATAATAGAGACAGTAGATCTACCTGGTCTGTCAAAATATAATAGAGACAGTAGATTTAGTTGGTCTGACATAATATAATAGAGACACTAGATCTAGCTGGTCTGTCATAATATAATAGAGATAGTAGATCTAGCTGGTCTGTCATAATACAATAGAGACAGTAGATCAAGCTGGTCTCATAATGTCATATTATAATAGAGACAATAGATCTAGCTGGTCTGTCATAATATAGTAGAGACAGTAGATCTAGCTGGTCTGTCATATTATAATAGAGACAATTGATCTAGATGGTCTGTCATAATACAATAGCGAGAATAGATCTAGCTGGTCTGTCATCATAAAATAGACAGTAGATCTAGCTGGTCTGTCATAATATAATAGACAGTAGATCTAGCTGGTCTGTCATAATACAATAGAGACAGTAGATCTAGCTGGTCTGTCATAATATAATAGAGACAATAGATCTAGCTGGTCTGTCATAATATAATAGACAGTAGATCTAGCTGGTCTGTTATAATATAATAGAGACAGTAGATCTAGCTGGTCTGTCATAATACAATAGAGACAGTAGATCTAGCTGGTATGTCATAATATAATAGAGACAGTAGATTTAGCTGGTCTGTCATACCATAATAGAGACATAGAGACAGTAGATTTACCGGGTCTGTCATTTTATAATAGAGACAGTAGATCTAGCTGGTCTGTCATAATATAATAGAGACAGTAGATTTAGTTGGTCTGACATAATATAATAAGAGACACTAGATCTAGCTGGTCTGTCATAATATAAGTAGACAGTATATCTACCTGGTCTGTCATAATATAATAGACAGTAGATCTAGCTGGTCTGTTATAATACAATAGAGACAGTAGATCTAGCTGGTCTGTCATAATACAATAGAGACAGTAGATTTAGCTGGTCTGTCATACCATAATAGAGACATAGAGACAGTAGATTTACCGGGTCTGTCATTTTATAATAGAGACAGTAGATCTAGCTGGTCTGTCATAATATAATAGAGACAGTAGATCTAGCTGGTCTGTCATAATATAATAGAGACAGATGATCTAGCTGGTCTGTCATAGTATAATAGGGACAGTAGATCTACCTGGTCTGTCATAATATAATAGAGACAGTAGATCTACCTGGTCTGTCAAAATATAATAGAGACAGTAGATTTAGTTGGTCTGTCATAATATAATAGAGACACTAGATCTAGCTGATCTGTCATTATATAATAGAGATAGTAGATCTAGCTGGTCTGTCATAATACAATAGAGACAGTAGATCTAGCTGGTCTGTCATAATGTCATATTATAATTGAGACAATAGATCTAGCTGGTCTGTCATAATATAATAGAGACAGTAGATCTAGCTGGTCTGTCATATTATAATAGAGACAATTGATCTAGCTGGTCTGTCATAATACAATAGCGAGAATAGATCTAGCTGGTCTGTCATTTTATAATGGAGTCGGTATATCTACCTGGTCTCTCATAATATAATAGATACAGTAGATCTAGCTGGTCTGTCATAATACAATAGAGACAGTAGATCTAGCTGGTCTGTCATAATAAAATAGACAGTATATCTAGCTGGTCTGTCATATTATAATAGAGACAGTAGATCTAGCTGGTCTGTCATATTATAATAGAGACAATTGATCTAGCTGGTCTCTCATAATACAATAGCGAGAATAGATCTAGCTGGTCTGTCATAATAAAATAGACAGTAGATCTAGCTGGTCTGTCATAATATAATAGACAGTAGATCTAGCTGGTCTGTTATAATATAATAGAGACAGTAGATCTAGCTGGTCTGTCATAATACAATAGAGACAGTAGATCTAGCTGGTATGTCATAATATAATAGAGACAGTAGATTTAGCTGGTCTGTCATACCATAATAGAGACAGAGACAGTAGATTTACCTGGTCTGTCATTTTATAATAGAGACAGTAGATCTAGCTGGTCTGTCATAATATAATAGAGACAGTAGATTTAGTTGGTCTGACATAATATAATAGAGACACTTGATCTAGCTGGTCTGTCATAATATAAGTAGACAGTATATCTACCTGGTCTGTCATAATATAATAGAGACAGTAGATCTAGCTGGTCTGTCATAATATAATAGAGACAGTAGATCTAGCTGGTCTGTCATAATGTAATAGACAGTAGATCTAGCTGGTCTGTCATAATACAATAGAGACAATAGATCAAGCTGGTCTGTCATAATGTAATAGACAGTAGATCTAGCTGGTCTGTCATAATATAATATACACAGTAGATTTAGTTGGTCTGACATAATATAATAGAGATAGTAGATCTAGCTGGTCTGTCATAATACAATAGAGACAATAGATCAAGCTGGTGAGACATAGAGACAGTAGATCTAGCTGGTCTGTCATAATATAATATACACAGTAGATTTAGTTGGTCTGACATAATATAATAGAGACAGTATATCTACCTGGTCTGTCAAAATATAATAGAGACAGTAGATCTAGCTGGTCTGTCATAATATAATAGAGACAGTAGATCTAGCTGGTCTGTCATAATATAATAGAGACAGTAGATCTAGATGGTCTGACATATTATAATAGAGACACTAGATCTAGCTGGTCTGTCATAATATAATAGAGATAGTAGATCTAGCTGGTCTGTCATAATACAATAGAGACAGTAGATCAAGCTGGTCTGTCATAATGTCATATTATAATAGAGACAATAGATCTAGCTGGTCTGTCATAATATAGTAGAGACAGTAGATCTAGCTGGTCTGTCATATTATAATAGAGACAATTGATCTAGCTGGTCTGTCATAATACAATAGCGAGAATAGATCTAGCTGGTCTGTCATCATGAAATAGACAGTAGATCTAGCTGGTCTGTCATAATATAATAGACAGTAGATCTAGCTGGTCTGTCATAATACAATAGAGACAGTAGATCTAGCTGGTCTGTCATAATATAATAGAGACAATAGATCTAGCTGGTCTGTCATAATATAATAGACAGTAGATGTAGCTGGTCTGTTATAATATAATAAAGACAGTAGATCTAGCTGGTCTGTCATAATACAATAGAGACAGTAGATCTAGCTGGTATGTCATAATATAATAGAGACAGTAGATTTAGCTGGTCTGTCATACCATAATAGAGACATAGAGACAGTAGATTTACCGGGTCTGTCATTTTATAATAGAGACAGTAGATCTAGCTGGTCTGTCATAATATAATAGAGACAGTAGATCTCGCTGGTCTGTCATAATATAATAGAGACAGATGATCTAGCTGGTCTGTCATAGTATAATAGGGACAGTAGATCTACCTGGTCTGTCAAAATATAATAGAGACAGTAGATTTAGTTGGTCTGTCATAATATAATAGAGACACTAGATCTAGCTGATCTGTCATAATATAATAGAGATAGTAGATCTAGCTGGTCTGTCATAATACAATAGAAACAGTAGATCTAGCTGGTCTGTCATAATGTCATATTATAATTGAGACAATAGATCTAGCTGGTCTGTCATAATACAATAGAGACAGTAGATCTAGCTGGTCTGTCATAATGTAATAGACAGTAGATCTAGCTGGTCTGTCATAATACAATAGAGACAATAGATCAAGCTGGTCTGTCATAATGTAATAGACAGTAGATCTAGCTGGTCTGTCATAATATAATATACACAGTAGATTTAGTTGGTCTGACATAATATAATAGAGATAGTAGATCTAGCTGGTCTGTCATAATACAATAGAGACAATAGATCAAGCTGGTGAGACATAGAGACAGTAGATCTAGCTGGTCTGTCATAATATAATATACACAGTAGATTTAGTTGGTCTGAAATAATATAATAGAGACAGTATATCTACCTGGTCTGTCAAAATATAATAGAGACAGTAGATCTAGCTGGTCTGTCATAATATAATAGAGACAGTAGATCTACCTGGTCTGTCAAAATATAATAGAGACAGTAGATTTAGTTGGTCTGACATAATATAATAGAGACACTAGATCTAGCTGGTCTGTCATAATATAATAGAGATAGTAGATCTAGCTGGTCTGTCATAATACAATAGAGACAGTAGATCAAGCTGGTCTGTCATAATGTCATATTATAATAGAGACAATAGATCTAGCTGGTCTGTCATAATATAGTAGAGACAGTAGATCTAGCTGATCTGTCATATTATAATAGAGACAATTGATCTAGCTGGTCTGTCATAATACAATAGCGAGAATAGATCTAGCTGGTCTGTCATCATGAAATAGACAGTAGATCTAGCTGGTCTGTCATAATATAATAGACAGTAGATCTAGCTGGTCTGTCATAATACAATAGAGACAGTAGATCTAGCTGGTCTGTCATAATATAATAGAGACAATAGATCTAGCTGGTCTGTCATAATATAATAGACAGTAGATGTAGCTGGTCTGTTATAATATAATAAAGACAGTAGATCTAGCTGGTCTGTCATAATACAATAGAGACAGTAGATCTAGCTGGTATGTCATAATATAATAGAGACAGTAGATTTAGCTGGTCTGTCATACCATAATAGAGACATAGAGACAGTAGATTTACCGGGTCTGTCATTTTATAATAGAGACAGTAGATCTAGCTGGTCTGTCATAATATAATAGAGACAGTAGATCTCGCTGGTCTGTCATAATATAATAGAGACAGATGATCTAGCTGGTCTGTCATAGTATAATAGGGACAGTAGATCTACCTGGTCTGTCAAAATATAATAGAGACAGTAGATTTAGTTGGTCTGTCATAATATAATAGAGACACTAGATCTAGCTGGTCTGTCATAATATAATAGAGATAGTAGATCTAGCTGGTCTGTCATAATACAATAGAAACAGTAGATCTAGCTGGTCTGTCATAATGTCATATTATACTGAGACAATAGATCTAGCTGGTCTGTCATAATATAATAGAGACAGTAGATCTAGCTGGTCTGTCATATTATAATAGAGACAGTAGATCTAGCTGGTCTGTCATAATACAATAGCGAGAATAGATCTAGCTGGTCTGTCATTTTATAATGGAGTCGGTATATCTACCTGGTCTCTCATAATATAATAGAGACAGTAGATCTAGCTGGTCTGTCATAATACAATAGAGACAGTAGATCTATCTGGTCTGTCGAAATTAAATAGACAGTAGATCTAGCTGGTCTGTCATAATATAATAGACAGTAGATCTAGCTGGTCTGTCATAATATAATAGACACAGTAGATCTAGCTGGTCTGTCATAATATAATAGAAACAGTATATCTACCTGGTCTGTCATAATATAATAGAGACAGTATACCTACCTGGTCTGTCATAATATAATAGAGACAGTATATCGACCTGGTCTGTCATAATACAATAGAGACAGTAGATCTAGCTGGTCTGTCATAATATAATAGAGACAGTATATTTAGTTGGTCTGTCATAATATAATAGAGACACTAGATCTAGCTGGTCTGTCATAATACAATAGAGACAGTAGATCTACCTGGTCTGTCATAATGTAATAGAGACAATAGATCTAGCTGGTCTGTCATAATATAAGTAGACAGTAGATCTAGCTGGTCTGTCATAATATAATAGAGACAGTAGATCTAGCTGGTCTGTCATAATACAATAGAGACAGTAGATTTAGCTGGTCTGTCATACCATAATAGAGACATAGAGACAGTAGATTTACCGGGTCTGTCATTTTATAATAGAGACAGTAGATCTAGCTGGTCTGTCATAATATAAGAGACAGTAGATCTAGCTGGTCTGTCATAATATAATAGAGACAGATGATCTAGCTGGTCTGTCATAGTATAATAGGGACAGTAGATCTACCTGGTCTGTCAAAATATAATAGAGACAGTAGATCTAGCTGGTCTGTCATAATATAATAGAGACAGTAGATTTAGTTGGTCTGTCATAATATAATAGAGACACTAGATCTCGCTGATCTGTCATAATATAATAGAGACAGTAGATCTAGCTGGTCTGTCATAATGTCATATTATAATTGAGACAATAGATCTAGCTGGTCTGTCATAATATAATAGAGACAATAGATCTAGCTGGTCTGTCATATTATAATAGAGACAATTGATCTAGCTGGTCTGTCATAATACAATAGCGAGAATAGATCTAGCTGGTCTGTCATTTTATAATGGAGTCGGTATATCTACCTGGTCTCTCATAATATAATAGAGACAGTAGATCTAGCTGGTCTGTCATAATACAATAGAGACAGTAGATCTAGCTGGTCTGTCAAAATATAATAGAGACAGTAGATCTAGCTGGTCTGTCATATTATAATAGAGACAGTAGATCTAGCTGGTCTGTCATATTATAATAGAGACAATTGATCTAGCTGGTCTCTCATAATACAATAGCGAGAATAGATCTAGCTGGTCTGTCATAATACAATAGAGACAGTAGATCTAGCTGGTCTGTCATAATAAAATAGACAGTAGATCTAGCTGGTCTGTCATAATATAATAGACAGTAGATCTAGCTGGTCTGTCATAATATAATAGACACAGTAGATCTAGCCGGTCTGTCATAATATAATAGAGACAGTAGATCTACCTGGTCTGTCAAAATATAATAGAGACAGTATATTTAGTTGGTCTGTCATAATATAATAGAGACACTAGATCTAGCTGGTCTGTCATAATATAATAGAGATAGTAGATCTAGCTGGTCTGTCATAATAAAATAGACAGTATATCTAGCTGGTCTGTCATAATATAATAGACAGTAGATCTAGCTGGTCTGTCATAATATAATAGACACAGTAGATCTAGCTGGTCTGTCATAATATAATAGAGACAGTATCTCTACCTGGTCTGTCATAATATAATAGAGACAGTATATCGACCTGGTCTGTCATAATATAATAGAGACAGTATATCGACCAGGTCTGTCATAATACAGAAGAGACAGTAGATCTAGCTGGTCTGTCATAATATAATAGACACAGTAGATCTAGCTGGTCTGTTATAATATAATAGAGACAGTAGATCTAGCTGGTCTGTCATAGTATAATAGGGACAGTAGATCTACCTGGTCTGTCAAAATATAATAGAGACATTAGATCTAGCTGGTCTGTCATATTATAATAGAGACAGTATATTTAGTTGGTCTGTCATAATATAATAGAGACACTAGATCTAGCTGGTCTGTCATAATACAATAGAGACAGTAGATCTAGCTGGTCTGTCATAATATAATAGAGACAATAGATCTAGCTGGTCTGTCATAATATAATAGACAGTAGATCTAGCTGGTCTGTTATAATATAATAGAGACAGTAGATCTAGCTGGTCTGTCATAATACAATAGAGACAGTAGATTTAGCTGGTCTGTCATACCATAATAGAGACATAGAGACAGTAGATTTACCGGGTCTGTCATTTTATAATAGAGACAGTAGATCTAGCTGGTCTGTCATAATATAAGAGACAGTAGATCTAGCTGGTCTGTCATAATATAATAGAGACAGATGATCTAGCTGGTCTGTCATAGTATAATAGGGACAGTAGATCTACCTGGTCTGTCAAAATATAATAGAGACAGTAGATCTAGCTGGTCTGTCATAATATAATAGAGACAGTAGATCTACCTGGTCTGTCAAAATATAATAGAGACAGTAGATTTAGTTGGTCTGTCATAATATAATAGAGACACTAGATCTCGCTGATCTGTCATAATATAATAGAGACAGTAGATCTAGCTGGTCTGTCATAATGTCATATTATAATTGAGACAATAGATCTAGCTGGTCTGTCATAATATAATAGAGACAGTAGATCTAGCTGGTCTGTCATATTATAATAGAGACAATTGATCTAGCTGGTCTGTCATAATACAATAGCGAGAATAGATCTAGCTGGTCTGTCATTTTATAATGGAGTCGGTATATCTACCTGGTCTCTCATAATATAATAGAGACAGTAGATCTAGCTGGTCTGTCATAATACAATAGAGACAGTAGATCTAGCTGGTCTGTCATAATAAAATAGACAGTAGATCTAGCTGGTCTGTCATAATATAATAGACAGTAGATCTAGCTGGTCTGTCATGATATAATAGACACAGTAGATCTAGCCGGTCTGTCATAATATAATAGAGACAGTAGATCTACCTGGTCTGTCAAAATATAATAGAGACAGTATATTTAGTTGGTCTGTCATAATATAATAGAGACACTAGATCTAGCTGGTCTGTCATAATATAATAGAGATAGTAGATCTAGCTGGTCTGTCATAATAAAATAGACAGTATATCTAGCTGGTCTGTCATAATATAATAGACAGCAGATCTAGCTGGTCTGTCATAATATAATAGACACAGTAGATCTAGCTGGTCTGTCATAATATAATAGAGACAGTATCTCTACCTGGTCTGTCATAATATAATAGAGACAGTATATCGACCTGGTCTGTCATAATATAATAGAGACAGTATATCGACCTGGTCTGTCATAATACAGAAGAGACAGTAGATCTAGCTGGTCTGTCATAATATAATAGACACAGTAGATCTAGCTGGTCTGTTATAATATAATAGAGACAGTAGATCTAGCTGGTCTGTCATAGTATAATAGGGACAGTAGATCTACCTGGTCTGTCAAAATATAATAGAGACATTAGATCTAGCTGGTCTGTCATATTATAATAGAGACAATTGATCTCGCTGGTCTCTCATAATACAATAGCGAGAATAGATCTAGCTGGTCTGTCATAATATAATGGAGACAGTATATCTAGCTGGTCTGTCATAATACAATAGAGACAGTAGATCTAGCTGGTCTGTCATAATAAAATAGACAGTAGATCTAGCTGGTCTATCATAATATAATAGACACAGTAGATCTAGCCGGTCTGTCATAATATAATAGAGACAGTAGATCTACCTGGTCTGTCAAAATATAATAGAGACAGTATATTTAGTTGGTCTGTCATAATATAATAGAGACACTAGATCTAGCTGGTCTGTCATAATATAATAGAGATAGTAGATCTAGCTGGTCTGTCATAATAAAATAGACAGTATATCTAGCTGGTCTGTCATAATATAATAGACAGTAGATCTAGCTGGTCTGTCATAATATAATAGACACAGTAGATCTAGATGGTCTGTCATAATATAATAGAGACAGTATATCTACCTGGTCTGTCAAAATATAATAGAGACAGTAGATCTAGCGGGTCTGTTATAATATAATATAGACAGTAGATCTAGCTGGTCTGTCATAATATAATAGAGACAGTAGATCTAGATGGTCTGTCATATTATAATAGAGACACTAGATCTAGCTGGTCTGTCATAATATAATAGAGATAGTAGATCTAGCTGGTCTGTCATAATACAATAGAGACAGTAGATCAAGCTGGTCTGTCATAATGTCATATTATAATAGAGACAATAGATCTAGCTGGTCTGTCATAATATAGTAGAGACAGTAGATCTAGCTGGTCTGTCATATTATAATAGAGACAATTGATCTAGCTGGTCTGTCATAATACAATAGCGAGAATAGATCTAGCTGGTCTGTCATCATAAAATAGACAGTAGATCTAGCTGGTCTGTCATAATATAATAGACAGTAGATCTAGCTGGTCTGTCATAATACAATAGAGACAGTAGATCTAGCTGGTCTGTCATAATATAATAGAGACAATAGATCTAGCTGGTCTGTCATAATATAATAGACAGTAGATCTAGCTGGTCTGTTATAATATAATAGAGACAGTAGATCTAGCTGGTCTGTCATAATACAATAGAGACAGTAGATCTAGCTGGTAAGTCATAATATAATAGTGACAGTAGATTTAGCTGGTCTGTCATACCATAATAGAGACATAGAGACAGTAGATTTACCGGGTCTGTCATTTTATAATAGAGACAGTAGATCTAGCTGGTCTGTCATAATATAATAGAGACAGTAGATTTAGTTGGTCTGACATAATATAATAGAGACACTAGATCTAGCTGGTCTGTCATAATATAAGTAGACAGTATATCTACCTGGTCTGTCATAATATAATAGAGACAGTAGATCTAGCTGGTCTGTCATAATATAATAGAGACAGTAGATCTAGCTGGTGTGTCATTTTATAATGGAGACAGTATATCTACCTCGTCTATCATAATATAATAGAGGCAGTAGATCTAGCTGGTCTGTCATAATGTAATAGACAGTAGATCTAGCTGGTCTGTCATAATATAATATACACAGTAGATTTAGTTGGTCTGACATAATATAATAGAGACACTAGATCTAGCTGGTCTGTCATAATATAATAGAGATAGTAGATCTAGCTGGTCTGTCATAATATAATAGAGATAGTAGATCTAGCTGGTCTGTCATATTACAATAGAGACAGTAGATTTAGCTGGTCTGTCATAATATAATAGAGACAGTATATCTATCTACCTGGTCTGTCATTTTATAATAGAGACAGTAGATCTCGCTGGTCTGTCATAATATAATAGAGACAGTAGATCTAGCTGGTCTGTCATAATATAATAGAGACAGTATATCTACCTGGTCTGTCAAAATATAATAGAGACAGTAGATCTAGCTGGTCTGTCATAATATAATATACACAGTAGATTTAGTTGGTCTGACATAATATAATAGAGACACTAGATCTAGCTGGTCTGTCATAATATAATAGAGATAGTAGATCTAGCTGGTCTGTCATAATATAATAGAGATAGTAGATCTAGCTGGTCTGTCATATTACAATAGAGACAGTAGATTTAGCTGGTCTGTCATAATATAATAGAGACAGTATATCTATCTACCTGGTCTGTCATTTTATAATAGAGACAGTAGATCTCGCTGGTCTGTCATAATATAATAGAGACAGTAGATCTAGCTGGTCTGTCATAATATAATAGAGACAGTATATCTACCTGGTCTGTCAAAATATAATAGAGACAGTAGATCTAGCTGGTCTGTCATAATATAATAGAGACAGTAGATCTACCTGGTCTGTCAAAATATAATAGAGACAGTAGATTTAGTTGGTCTGACATAATATAATAGAGACACTAGATCTAGCTGGTCTGTCATAATATAATAGAGATAGTAGATCTAGCTGGTCTGTCATAATACAATAGAGACAGTAGATCAAGCTGGTCTGTCATAATGTCATATTATAATAGAGACAATAGATCTAGCTGGTCTGTCATAATATAGTAGAGACAGTAGATCTAGCTGGTCTGTCATATTATAATAGAGACAATTGATCTAGCTGGTCTGTCATAATACAATAGCGAGAATAGATCTAGCTGGTCTGTCATCATGAAATAGACAGTAGATCTAGCTGGTCTGTCATAATATAATAGACAGTAGATCTAGCTGGTCTGTCATAATACAATAGAGACAGTAGATCTAGCTGGTCTGTCATAATATAATAGAGACAATAGATCTAGCTGGTCTGTCATAATATAATAGACAGTAGATCTAGCTGGTCTGTTATAATATAATAGAGACAGTAGATCTAGCTGGTCTGTCATAATACAATAGAGACAGTAGATCTAGCTGGTATGTCATAATATAATAGAGACAGTAGATTTAGCTGGTCTGTCATACCATAATAGAGACATAGAGACAGTAGATTTACCGGGTCTGTCATTTTATAATAGAGACAGTAGATCTAGCTGGTCTGTCATAATATAATAGAGACAGTAGATCTCGCTGGTCTGTCATAATATAATAGAGACAGATGATCTAGCTGGTCTGTCATAGTATAATAGGGACAGTAGATCTACCTGGTCTGTCAAAATATAATAGAGACAGTAGATTTAGTTGGTCTGTCATAATATAATAGAGACACTAGATCTAGCTGATCTGTCATAATATAATAGAGATAGTAGATCTAGCTGGTCTGTCATAATACAATAGAGACAGTAGATCTAGCTGGTCTGTCATAATGTCATATTATAATTGATACAATAGATCTGGCTGGTCTGTCATAATATAATAGAGACAGTAGATCTAGCTGGTCTGTCATATTATAATAGAGACAATTGATCTAGCTGGTCTGTCATAATACAATAGCGAGAATAGATCTAGCTGGTCTGTCATTTTATAATGGAGTCGGTATATCTACCTGGTCTCTCATAATATAATAGAGACAGTAGATCTAGCTGGTCTGTCATAATACAATAGAGACAGTAGATCTAGCTGGTCTGTCAAAATAAAATAGACAGTAGATCTAGCTGGTCTGTCATAATATAATAGACAGTAGATCTAGCTGGTCTGTCATAATATAATAGACACATTGTAGATCTAGCTGGTCTGTCATAATATAATAGAGACAGTATATCGACCTGGTCTGTCATAATATAATAGAGACAGTATATCTAGCTGGTCTGTCATATTATAATAGAGACAGTATATCGACCTGGTCTGTCATAATACAACAGAGACAGTAGATCTAGCTGGTCTGTCATAATATAATAGAGACAGTATATTTAGTTGGTCTGTCATAATATAATAGAGACAGTAGATCTAGCTGGTCTGTCATAATACAATAGAGACAGTAGATCTAGCTGGTCTGTCATAATATAATAGAGACAATAGATCTAGCTGGTCTGTCATAATATAATAGACAGTAGATCTAGCTGGTCTGTTATAATATAATAGAGACGGTAGATCTAGCTGGTCTGTCATAATACAATAGAGACAGTAGATTTAGCTGGTCTGTCATACCATAATAGAGACATAGAGACAGTAGATTTACCGGGTCTGTCATTTTATAATAGAGACAGTAGATCTAGCTGGTCTGTCATAATATAATAGAGACAGATGATCTAGCTGGTCTGTCATAGTATAATAGGGACAGTAGATTTACCTGGTCTGTCAAAATATAATAGAGACAGTAGATCTAGCTGGTCTGTCATAATATAATAGAGATAGTAGATCTAGCTGGTCTGTCATAATACAATAGAGACAGTAGATCTAGCTGGTCTGTCATAATGTCATATTATAATAGAGACAATTGATCTAGCTGGTCTGTCATAATACAATAGCGAGAATAGATCTAGCTGGTCTGTCATTTTATAATGGAGTCGGTATATCTACCTGGTCTCTCATAATATAATAGAGACAGTAGATCTAGCTGGTCTGTCATAATACAATAGAGACAGTAGATCTAGCTGGTCTGTCATAATAAAATAGACAATATATCTAGCTGGTCTGTCATATTATAATAGAGACAGTAGATCTAGCTGGTCTGTCATATTATAATAGAGACAATTGATCTAGCTGGTCTCTCATAATACAATAGCGAGAATAGATCTAGCTGGTCTGTCATAATATAATAGAGACAGTAGATCTAGCTGGTCTGTCATAATACAATAGAGAAAGTAGATCTAGCTGGTCTGTCATAATAAAATAGACAGTAGATATAGCTGGTCTGGCATAATATAATAGACAGTAGATCTAGCTGGTCTGTCATGATATAATAGACACAGTAGATCTAGCCGGTCTGTCAAAATATAATAGAGACAGTAGATCTAGCTGGTCTGTCAAAATATAATAGAGACAGTATATTTAGTTGGTCTGTCATAATATAATAGAGACACTAGATCTAGCTGGTCTGTCATAATATAATAGAGACAGTAGATCTAGCTGGTCTGTCATAATAAAATAGACAGTAGATCTAGCTGGTCTGTCATAATATAATAGACAGTAGATCTAGCTGGTCTGTCATAATATAATAGACACAGTAGATCTAGCTGGTCTGTCATAATATAATAGAGACAGTATATCTACCTGGTCTGTCATAATATAATAGAGACAGTATATCGACCTGGTCTGTCATAATATAATAGAGACAGTATATCGACCTGGTCTGTCATAATACAGAAGAGACAGTAGATCTAGCTGGTCTGTCATAATACAGAAGAGACAGTAGATCTAGCTGGTCTGTCATAATATAAAAATAATAATAATAATAATATGCCATTTAGCAGACGCTTTTATCCAAAGCGACTTACAGTCATGTGTGCATACATTCTACGTATGGGTGGTCTGGAATCGAACCCACTACCCTGGCGTTACAAGCGCCATGCTCTACCAACTGAGCTACAGAAGGACCACATATAATAGACACAGTAGATCTAGCTGGTCTGTTATAATATAATAGAGACAGTAGATCTAGCTGGTCTGTCATAATATAATAGACACAGTAGATCTAGCTGGTCTGTTATAATATAATAGAGACAGTAGATCTAGCTGGTCTGTCATAGTATAATAGGGACAGTAGATCTAGCTGGTCTGTCATATTATAATAGAGACAATTGATCTCGCTGGTCTCTCATAATACAATAGCGAGAATAGATCTAGCTGGTCTGTCATAATATAATAGAGACAGTAGATCTAGCTGGTCTGTCATATTATAATAGAGACAATTGATCTCGCTGGTCTCTCATAATACAATAGCGAGAATAGATCTAGCTGGTCTGTCAAAATATAATAGAGACAGTAGATCTAGCTGGTCTGTCATATTATAATAGAGACAATTGATCTCGCTGGTCTCTCATAATACAATAGCGAGAATAGATCTAGCTGGTCTGTCATAATATAATAGAGACAGTATATCTAGCTGGTCTGTCATAATACAATAGAGACAGTAGATCTAGCTGGTCTGTCATAATAAAATAGAGACAGTATATCTACCTGGTCTGTCATAATATAATAGAGACAGTAGATCTAGCTGGTCTGTCATATTATAATAGAGACAATTGATCTAGCTGGTCTCTCATAATACAATAGCGAGAATAGATCTAGCTGGTCTGTCATAATATAATAGAGACAGTAGATCTAGCTGGTCTGTCATAATACAATAGAGAAAGTAGATCTAGCTGGTCTGTCATAATAAAATAGACAGTAGATCTAGCTGGTCTGTCATAATATAATAGACAGTAGATCTAGCTGGTCTGTCATGATATAATAGACACAGTAGATCTAGCCGGTCTGTCATAATACAATTGAGACAGTAGATCTAGCTGGTCTGTCATAATGTCATATTATAATAGAGACAATTGATCTAGCTGGTCTGTCATAATACAATAGCGAGAATAGATCTAGCTGGTCTGTCATTTTATAATGGAGTCGGTATATCTACCTGGTCTCTCATAATATAATAGAGACAGTAGATCTAGCTGGTCTGTCATAATACAATAGAGACAGTAGATCTAGCTGGTCTGTCATAATAAAATAGACAATATATCTAGCTGGTCTGTCATATTATAATAGAGACAGTAGATCTAGCTGGTCTGTCATATTATAATAGAGACAATTGATCTAGCTGGTCTCTCATAATACAATAGCGAGAATAGATCTAGCTGGTCTGTCATAATATAATAGAGACAGATGATCTAGCTGGTCTGTCATAGTATAATAGGGACAGTAGATCTACCTGGTCTGTCAAAATATAATAGAGACAGTAGATCTAGCTGGTCTATCATAATATAATAGAGACAGTAGATCTACCTGGTCTGTCAAAATATAATAGAGACAGTAGATTTAGTTGGTCTGTCATAATATAATAGAGACACTAGATCTAGCTGATCTGTCATAATATAATAGAGATAGTAGATCTAGCTGGTCTGTCATAATACAATAGAGATAGTAGATCTAGCTGGTCTGTCATAATAAAATAGACAGTATATCTAGCTGGTCTGTCATAATATAATAGACAGTAGATCTAGCTGGTCTGTCATAATATAATAGACACAGTAGATCTAGCTGGTCTGTCATAATATAATAGAGACAGTATATCTACCTGGTCTGTCATAATATAATAGAGACAGTATATCGACCTGGTCTGTCATAATATAATAGAGACAGTATATCGACCTGGTCTGTCATAATACAGAAGAGACAGTAGATCTAGCTGGTCTGTCATAATATAATAGACACAGTAGATCTAGCTGGTCTGTTATAATATAATAGAGACAGTAGATCTAGCTGGTCTGTCATAGTATAATAGGGACAGTAGATCTACCTGGTCTGTCAAAATATAATAGAGACAGTAGATCTAGCTGGTCTGTCATATTATAATAGAGACAATTGATCTAGCTGGTCTCTCATAATACAATAGCGAGAATAGATCTAGCTGGTCTGTCATAATATAATAGAGACAGTATATCTAGCTGGTCTGTCATAATACAATAGAGACAGTAGATCTAGCTGGTCTGTCATAATAAAATAGAGACAGTATATCTACCTGGTCTGTCATAATATAATAGAGACAGTAGATCTAGCTGGTCTGTCATATTATAATAGAGACAATTGATCTAGCTGGTCTCTCATAATACAATAGCGAGAATAGATCTAGCTGGTCTGTCATAATATAATAGAGACAGTAGATCTAGCTGGTCTGTCATAATACAATAGAGAAAGTAGATCTAGCTGGTCTGTCATAATAAAATAGACAGTAGATCTAGCTGGTCTGTCATAATATAATAGACAGTAGATCTAGCTGGTCTGTCATGATATAATAGACACAGTAGATCTAGCCGGTCTGTCATAATATAATAGAGACAGTAGATCTACCTGGTCTGTCAAAATATAATAGAGACAGTATATTTAGTTGGTCTGTCATAATATAATAGAGACACTAGATCTAGCTGGTCTGTCATAATATAATAGAGATAGTAGATCTAGCTGGTCTGTCGTAATAAAATAGACAGTATATCTAGCTGGTCTGTCATAATATAATAGACAGTAGATCTAGCTGGTCTGTCATAATATAATAGACACAGTAGATCTAGCTGGTCTGTCATAATATAATAGAGACAGTATATCTACCTGGTCTGTCATAATATAATAGAGACAGTATATCGACCTGGTCTGTCATAATATAATAGAGACAGTAGATCTACCTGGTCTGTCAAAATATAATAGAGACAGTAGATCTAGCTGGTCTGTCATAGTATAATAGGGACAGTAGATCTACCTGGTCTGTCAAAATATAATAGAGACAGTAGATCTAGCTGGTCTGTCATAATATAATAGAGATAGTAGATCTAGCTGGTCTGTCATAATACAATTGAGACAGTAGATCTAGCTGGTCTGTCATAATGTCATATTATAATAGAGACAATTGATCTAGCTGGTCTGTCATAATACAATAGCGAGAATAGATCTAGCTGGTCTGTCATTTTATAATGGAGTCGGTATATCTACCTGGTCTCTCATAATATAATAGAGACAGTAGATCTAGCTGGTCTGTCATAATACAATAGAGACAGTAGATCTAGCTGGTCTGTCATAATAAAATAGACAATATATCTAGCTGGTCTGTCATATTATAATAGAGACAGTAGATCTAGCTGGTCTGTCATATTATAATAGAGACAATTGATCTAGCTGGTCTCTCATAATATAATAGCGAGAATAGATCTAGCTGGTCTGTCATAATATAATAGAGACAGTAGATCTAGCTGGTCTGTCATAATACAATAGAGAAAGTAGATCTAGCTGGTCTGTCATAATAAAATAGACAGTAGATATAGCTGGTCTGTCATAATATAATAGACAGTAGATCTAGCTGGTCTGTCATAATATAATAGACACAGTAGATCTAGCGGTCTGTCATAATATAATAGAGACAGTAGATCTACCTGGTCTGTCAAAATATAATAGAGACAGTATATTTAGTTGGTCTGTCATAATATAATAGAGACACTAGATCTAGCTGGTCTGTCATAATATAATAGAGATAGTAGATCTAGCTGGTCTGTCATAATAAAATAGACAGTATATCTAGCTGGTCTGTCATAATATAATAGACAGTAGATCTAGCTGGTCTGTCATAATATAATAGACACAGTAGATCTAGCTGGTCTGTCATAATATAATAGAGACAGTATATCTACCTGGTCTGTCATAATATAATAGAGACAGTATATCGACCTGGTCTGTCATAATATAATAGAGACAGTATATCGACCTGGTCTGTCATAATACAGAAGAGACAGTAGATCTAGCTGGTCTGTCATAATATAATAGACACAGTAGATCTAGCTGGTCTGTCATAATATAATAGAGACAGTAGATCTAGCTGGTCTGTCATAATATAATAGACACAGTAGATCTAGCTGGTCTGTTATAATATAATAGAGACAGTAGATCTAGCTGGTCTGTCATAGTATAATAGGGACAGTAGATCTACCTGGTCTGTCAAAATATAATAGAGACAGTAGATCTAGCTGGTCTGTCATATTATAATAGAGACAATTGATCTAGCTGGTCTCTCATAATACAATAGCGAGAATAGATCTAGCTGGTCTGTCATAATATAATAGAGACAGTATATCTAGCTGGTCTGTCATAATACAATAGAGACAGTAGATCTAGCTGGTCTGTCATAATAAAATAGAGACAGTATATCTACCTGGTCTGTCATAATATAATAGAGACAGTAGATCTAGCTGGTCTGTCATATTATAATAGAGACAATTGATCTAGCTGGTCTCTCATAATACAATAGCGAGAATAGATCTAGCTGGTCTGTCATAATATAATAGAGACAGTAGATCTAGCTGGTCTGTCATAATACAATAGAAAGTAGATCTAGCTGGTCTGTCATAATAAAATAGACAGTAGATCTAGCTGGTCTGTCATAATATAATAGACAGTAGATCTAGCTGGTCTGTCATGATATAATAGACACAGTAGATCTAGCTGGTCTGTCATAGTATAATAGGGACAGTAGATCTACCTGGTCTGTCAAAATATAATAGAGACAGTAGATCTAGCTGGTCTGTCATATTATAATAGAGACAATTGATCTCGCTGGTCTCTCATAATACAATAGCGAGAATAGATCTAGCTGGTCTGTCATAATATAATAGAGACAGTATATCTAGCTGGTCTGTCATAATACAATAGAGACAGTAGATCTAGCTGGTCTGTCATAATAAAATAGAGACAGTATATCTACCTGGTCTGTCATAATATAATAGAGACAGTAGATCTAGCTGGTCTGTCATATTATAATAGAGACAATTGATCTAGCTGGTCTCTCATAATACAATAGCGAGAATAGATCTAGCTGGTCTGTCATAATATAATAGAGACAGTAGATCTAGCTGGTCTGTCATAATACAATAGAGAAAGTAGATCTAGCTGGTCTGTCATAATAAAATAGACAGTAGATCTAGCTGGTCTGTCATAATATAATAGACAGTAGATCTAGCTGGTCTGTCATGATATAATAGACACAGTAGATCTAGCCGGTCTGTCATAATATAATAGAGACAGTAGATCTACCTGGTCTGTCAAAATATAATAG
The DNA here is from genome assembly GCF_023373465.1 of Oncorhynchus keta. Lineage (NCBI taxonomy): Eukaryota > Metazoa > Chordata > Actinopteri > Salmoniformes > Salmonidae > Oncorhynchus > Oncorhynchus keta. Next base: position 132,899 of record NW_026284014.1, read on the forward strand.
AGACAGTATATTTAGTTGGTCTGTCATAATATAATAGAGACACTAGATCTAGCTGGTCTGTCATAATATAATAGAGATAGTAGATCTAGCTGGTCTGTCGTAATAAAATAGACAGTATATCTAGCTGGTCTGTCATAATATAATAGACAGTAGATCTAGCTGGTCTGTCATAATATAATAGACACAGTAGATCTAGCTGGTCTGTCATAATATAATAGAGACAGTATATCTACCTGGTCTGTCATAATATAATAGAGACAGTATATCGACCTGGTCTGTCATAATATAATAGAGACAGTATATCGACCTGGTCTGTCAAAATATAATAGAGACAGTAGATCTAGCTGGTCTGTCATAGTATAATAGAGACAGTATATCTACCTGGTCTGTCATAATATAATAGAGACAGTATATCTACCTGGTCTGTCATAATATAATAGAGACAGTATATCGACCTGGTCTGTCATAATACAGAAGCGACAGTAGATCTATCTGGTCTGTCATAATGTCATATTATAATAGAGACAATTGATCTAGCTGGTCTGTCATAATACAATAGCGACAATAGATCTAGCTGGTCTGTCATTTTATAATGGAGTCGGTATATCTACCTGGTCTCTCATAATATAATAGACACAGTAGATCTAGCTGGTCTGTCATAATATAATAGAGTAGATCTAGCTGGTCTGTCATAATAAAATAGACAATATATCTAGCTGGTCTGTCATATTATAATAGAGACAGTAGATCTAGCTGGTCTGTCATATTATAATAGAGACAATTGATCTAGCTGGTCTCTCATAATACAATAGCGAGAATAGATCTAGCTGGTCTGTCATAATATAATAGAGACAGTAGATCTAGCTGGTCTGTCATAATACAATAGAGAAAGTAGATCTAGCTGGTCTGTCATAATAAAATAGACAGTAGATATAGCTGGTCTGTCATAATATAATAGACAGTAGATCTAGCTGGTCTGTCATAATATAATAGACACAGTAGATCTAGCCGGTCTGTCATAATATAATAGAGACAGTAGATCTACCTGGTCTGTCAAAATATAATAGAGACAGTATATTTAGTTGGTCTGTCATAATATAATAGAGACACTAGATCTAGCTGGTCTGTCATAATATAATAGAGATAGTAGATCTAGCTGGTCTGTCATAATAAAATAGACAGTATATCTAGCTGGTCTGTCATAATATAATAGACAGTAGATCTAGCTGGTCTGTCATAATATAATAGACACAGTAGATCTAGCTGGTCTGTCATAATATAATAGAGACAGTATATCTACCTGGTCTGTCATAATATAATAGAGACAGTATATCGACCTGGTCTGTCATAATATAATAGAGACAGTATATCGACCTGGTCTGTCATAATACAGAAGAGACAGTAGATCTAGCTGGTCTGTCATAATATAATAGAGACAGTAGATCTAGCTGGTCTGTCATAATATAATAGAGACAGTAGATCTAGCTGGTCTGTCATAATATAATAGACACAGTAGATCTAGCTGGTCTGTTATAATATAATAGAGACAGTAGATCTAGCTGGTCTGTCATAGTATAATAGGGACAGTAGATCTACCTGGTCTGTCAAAATATAATAGAGACAGTAGATCTAGCTGGTCTGTCATATTATAATAGAGACAATTGATCTAGCTGGTCTCTCATAATACAATAGCGAGAATAGATCTAGCTGGTCTGTCATAATATAATAGAGACAGTAGATCTAGCTGGTCTGTCATAATTCAATAGAGACAGTAGATCTAGCTGGTCTGTCATAATATAATAGAGACAGTATATCTACCTGGTCTGTCATAATATAATAGAGACAGTAGATCTAGCTGGTCTGTCATATTATAATAGAGACAATTGATCTAGCTGGTCTCTCATAATACAATAGCGAGAATAGATCTAGCTGGTCTGTCATAATATAATAGAGACAGTAGATCTAGCTGGTCTGTCATAATACAATAGAGAAAGTAGATCTAGCTGGTCTGTCATAATAAAATAGACAGTAGATCTAGCTGGTCTGTCATAATATAATAGACAGTAGATCTAGCTGGTCTGTCATGATATAATAGACACAGTAGATCTAGCCGGTCTGTCATAATATAATAGAGACAGTAGATCTACCTGGTCTGTCAAAATATAATAGAGACAGTATATTTAGTTGGTCTGTCATAATATAATAGAGACACTAGATCTAGCTGGTCTGTCATAATATAATAGAGATAGTCTAGACCGATTTCCTAGGTTAGCTAGCCAGCTATTGTCGTTCTTTTAACTCAACGTAACGTAAACAACACTGCTAGCTAGCCAGCTAGCCCCCGAATAGCAGCACTGTAGAAATTATTACACTCAACGGAACGACTTGATTAGTGTAGTGTCAACAACGCAGCTACTGCCAGCTAGCCTACTTTAGCAGTACTGTATCATTTTAATCATTTTAGTCAATAAGATTCTTGCTACGTAAGCTTAACTTTCTGAACATTCGAGACGTGTAGTCCGCTTGTCATTCAATTTCCTTGCATTAGCGTAGCCTTTTCTGTAGCCTGTCAACTATGTGTCTGTCTATCCCTGTTCTCTCCTCTCTGCACAGACCATACAAACGCTCCACACCGCGTGGCCGCGACCACCCTAACCTGGTGGTCCCAGCGCGTACGACCCACGTGGAGTTCCAGGTCTCTGGTAGCCTCTGGAACTGCCAATCTGCGGCCAACAAGGCAGAGTTCATCTCAGCCTATGCCTCCCTCCAGTCCCTTGACTTCTTGGCACTGACGGAAACATGGATCACCACAGATAACACTGCTACTCCTACTGCTCTCTCCTCGTCCGCCCACGTGTTCTCGCACACCCCGAGAGCTTCTGGTCAGCGGGGTGGTGGCACGGGATCCTCATCTCTCCCAAGTGGTCTTTCTCTCTTTCTCCCCTTACCCATCTGTCTATTGCCTCCTTTGAATTCCATGCTGTCACAGTTACCAGCCCTTTCAAGCTTAACATCCTTATCATTTATCGCCCTCCAGGTTCCCTCGGAGAGTTCATCAATGAGCTTGATGCCTTGATAAGCTCCTTTCCTGAGGACGGCTCACCTCTCACAGTTCTGGGCGACTTTAACCTCCCCACGTCTACCTTTGACTCATTCCTCTCTGCCTCCTTCTTTCCACTCCTCTCCTCTTTTGACCTCACCCTCTCACCTTCCCCCTACTCACAAGGCAGGCAATACGCTTGACCTCATCTTTACTAGATGCTGTTCTTCCACTAACCTCATTGCAACTCCCCTCCAAGTCTCCGACCACTACCTTGTATCCTTTTCCCTCTCGCTCTCATCCAACACTTCCCACACTGCCCCTACTCGGATGGTATCGCGCCGTCCCAACCTTCGCTCTCTCTCCCCCGCTACTCTCTCCTCTTCCATCCTATCTTCTCTTCCCTCTGCTCAAACTTTCTCCAACCTATCTCCTGATTCTGCCTCCTCAACCCTCCTCTCCTCCCTTACTGCATCCTTTGACTCCCTATGTCCCCTATCCTCCAGGCCGGCTCGGTCCTCCCCTCCCGCTCCGTGGCTCGACGACTCATTGCGAGCTCACAGAACAGGGCTCCGGGCAGCCGAGCGGAAATGGAGGAAAACTCGCCTCCCTGCGGACCTGGCATCCTTTCACTCCCTCCTCTCTACATTTTCCTCCTCTGTCTCTGCTGCTAAAGCCACTTTCTACCATTCTAAATTCCAAGCATCTGCCTCTAACCCTAGGAAGCTCTTTGCCACCTTCTCCTCCCTCCTGAATCCTCCCCCCCCTCCCTCCTCCCTCTCTGCAGATGACTTCGTCAACCATTTTGAAAAGAAGGTTGATGACATCCGATCCTCGTTTGCTAAGTCAAACGACACTGCTGGTTCTGCCCACACTGCCCTACCCTATGCTCTGACCTCTTTCTCCCCTCTCTCTCCAGATGAAATCTCGCGTCTTGTGACGGCCGGCCGCCCAACAACCTGCCCGCTTGACCCTATCCCCTCCTCTCTTCTCCAGACCATTTCCGGAGACCTTCTCCCTTACCTCACCTCGCTCATCAACTCATCCCTGACCGCTGGCTACGTCCCTCCCGTCTTCAAGAGAGCGAGAGTTGCACCCCTTCTGAAAAAACCTACACTCGATCCCTCCGATGTCAACAACTACAGACCAGTATCCCTTCTCTCTTTTCTCTCCAAAACTCTTGAGCGTGCCGTCCTTGGCCAGCTCTACCGCTATCTCTCTCAGAATGACCTTCTTGATCCAAATCAGTCAGGTTTCAAGACTAGTCATTCAACTGAGACTGCTCTTCTCTGTATCACGGAGCGCTCCGCACTGCTAAAGCTAACTCTCTCTCCTCTGCTCTCATCCTTCTAGACCTATCGGCTGCCTTCGATACTGTGAACCATCAGATCCTCCTCTCCACCCTCTCCGAGTTGGGCATCTCCGGCGCGGCCCACGCTTGATTGCGTCCTACCTGACAGGTCGCTCCTACCAGGTGGCGTGGCGAGAATCTGTCTCCTCACCACGCGCTCTCACCACTGGTGTCCCCCAGGGCTCTGTTCTAGGCCCTCTCTTATTCTCGCTATACACCAAGTCACTTGGCTCTGTCATAACCTCACATGGTCTCTCCTATCATTGCTATGCAGACGACACACAATTAATCTTCTCCTTTCCCCCTTCTGATGACCAGGTGGCGAATCGCATCTCTGCATGTCTGGCAGACATATCAGTGTGGATGACGGATCACCACCTCAAGCTGAACCTCAGCAAGACGGAGCTCCTCTTCCTCCCGGGAAGGACTGCCCGTTCCATGATCTCGCCATCACGGTTGACAACTCCATTGTGTCCTCCTCCCAGAGCGCTAAGAACCTTGGCGTGATCCTGGACAACACCCTGACGTTCTCAACTAACATCAAGGCGGTGTCCCGTTCCTGTAGGTTCATGCTCTACAACATCCGCAGAGTACGACCCTGCCTCACACAGGAAGCGGCGCAGGTCCTAATCCAGGCACTTGTCATCTCCGTCTTGATTACTGCAACTCGCTGTTGGCTGGGCTCCCTGCCTGTGCCATTAAACCCCTACAACTCATCCAGAACGCCGCAGCCCGTCTGGTGTTCAACCTTCCCAAGTTCTCTCACGTCACCCCGCTCCTCCGCTCTCTCCACTGGCTTCCAGTTGAAGCTCGCATCCGCTACAAGACCATGGTGCTCGCCTACGGAGCTGTGAGGGGAACGGCACCTCAGTACCTCCAGGCTCTGATCAGGCCCTACACCCAAACAAGGGCACTGCGTTCATCCACCTCTGGCCTGCTCGCCTCCCTACCACTGAGGAAGTACAGTTCCCGCTCAGCCCAGTCAAAACTGTTCGCTGCTCTGGCCCCCAATGGTGGAACAAACTCCCTCACGACGCCAGGACAGCGGAGTCAATCACCACCTTCCGGAGACACCTGAAACCCCACCTCTTCAAGGAATACCTAGGATAGGGTAAGTAAGGGTAAGTAATCCTTCTCACCCCCCTTCTCCCCCAACAAGATTTAGATGCAAGTGGCTGTTCCACTGGTTGTCATAAGGTGTATGCACCAATTTGTAAGTCGCTCTGGATAAGAGCGTCTGCTAAATGACTTAAATGTAATGTAAATGTAAATGTAGATAGTAGATCTAGCTGGTCTGTCATAATAAAATAGACAGTATATCTAGCTGGTCTGTCATAATATAATAGACAGTAGATCTAGCTGGTCTGTCATAATATAATAGACACAGTAGATCTAGCTGGTCTGTCATAATATAATAGAGACAGTATATCTACCTGGTCTGTCATAATATAATAGAGACAGTATATCGACCTGGTCTGTCATAATATAATAGAGACAGTATATCGACCTGGTCTGTCATAATACAGAAGAGACAGTAGATCTAGCTGGTCTGTAATAATATAATAGACACAGTAGATCTAGCTGGTCTGTTATAATATAATAGAGACAGTAGATCTAGCTGGTCTGTCATAGTATAATAGGGACAGTAGATCTACCTGGTCTGTCAAAATATAATAGAGACAGTAGATCTAGCTGGTCTGTCATATTATAATAGAGACAATTGATCTAGCTGGTCTCTCATAATACAATAGCGAGAATAGATCTAGCTGGTCTGTCATAATATAATAGAGACAGTAGATCTAGCTGGTCTGTCATAATACAATAGAGACAGTAGATCTAGCTGGTCTGTCATAATATAATAGAGACAGTATATCTACCTGGTCTGTCATAATATAATAGAGACAGTATATCTAGCTGGTCTGTCATAATATAATAGAGACAGTATATCGACCTGGTCTGTCATAATATAATAGACAGTAGATCTAGCTGGACTGTCATAATATAATAGACACAGTTGATCTAGCCGGTCTGTCATAATATAATAGAGACAGTAGATCTACCTGGTCTGTCAAAATATAATAGAGACAGTAGATCTAGCTGGTCTGTCATAATACAATAGAGACAGTAGATCTAGCTGGTCTGTCATAATAGAATAGAGACAGTAGATCTAGCGGGTCTGTTATAATATAATAGAGACAGTAGATCTAGATGGTCTGTCATATTATAATAGAGACAATAGATCTAGCTGGTCTGTCAAAATATAATAGACAGTAGATCTAGCTGGTCTGTTATAATATAATAGAGACAGATCTAGCTGGTCTGTCATAATACAATAGAGACAGTAGATCGAGCTGGTCTGTCATAATATAATAGAGACAGTAGATCTACCTGGTCTGTCAAAATATAATAGAGACAGTAGATTTAGTTGGTCTGTCATAATATAATAGAGACACTAGATCTAGCTGGTCTGTCATAATATAATAGAGACAGTAGATCTACCTGGTCTGTCAAAATATAATAGAGACAGTAGATTTAGTTGGTCTGTCATAATATAATAGAGACACTAGATCTAGCTGATCTGTCATAATATAATAGAGATAGTAGATCTAGCTGGTCTGTCATAATACAATAGAGATAGTAGATCTAGCTGGTCTGTCATAATAAAATAGACGGTATATCTAGCTGGTCTGTCATAATACAATAGAGACAGTAGATCTAGCTGGTCTGTCATATTATAATAGAGACAATTGATCTAGCTGGTCTGTCATAATACAATAGCGAGAATAGATCTAGCTGGTCTGTCATTTTATAATGGAGACAGTATATCGACCTGGTCTGTCATAATACAGAAGAGACAGTATATCGACCTGGTCTGTCATAATACAGAAGAGACAGTAGATCTAGCTGGTCTGTCATAATATAATAGACACAGTAGATCTAGCTGGTCTGTTATAATATAATAGAGACAGTAGATCTAGCTGGTCTGTCATAGTATAATAGGGACAGTAGATCTACCTGGTCTGTCAAAATATAATAGAGACAGTAGATCTAGCTGGTCTGTCATATTATAATAGAGACAATTGATCTCGCTGGTCTCTCATAATACAATAGCGAGAATAGATCTAGCTGGTCTGTCATAATATAATAGAGCCAGTAGATCTAGCTGGTCTGTCATAATACAATAGAGAAAGTAGATCTAGCTGGTCTGTCATAATAAAATAGACAGTAGATCTAGCTGGTCTGTCATAATAAAATAGAGACAGTATATCTACCTGGTCTGTCATAATATAATAGAGACAGTAGATCTAGCTGGTCTGTCATATTATAATAGAGACAATTGATCTAGCTGGTCTCTCATAATACAATAGCGAGAATAGATCTAGCTGGTCTGTCATAATATAATAGAGCCAGTAGATCTAGCTGGTCTGTCATAATACAATAGAGAAAGTAGATCTAGCTGGTCTGTCATAATAAAATAGACAGTAGATCTAGCTGGTCTGTCATAATATAATAGACAGTAGATCTAGCTGGTCTGTCATGATATAATAGACACAGTAGATCTAGCCGGTCTGTCATAATATAATAGACAGTAGATCTAGCTGGTCTGTCATAATATAATAGACAGTAGATCTAGCTGGTCTGTCATGATATAATAGACACAGTAGATCTAGCCGGTCTGTCAAAATATAATAGAGACAGTATATTTAGTTGGTCTGTCATAATATAATAGAGACACTAGATCTAGCTGGTCTGTCATAATATAATAGAGATAGTAGATCTAGCTGGTCTGTCGTAATAAAATAGACAGTATATCTAGCTGGTCTGTCATAATATAATAGACAGTAGATCTAGCTGGTCTGTCATAATATAATAGACACAGTAGATCTAGCTGGTCTGTCATAATATAATAGAGACAGTATATCTACCTGGTCTGTCATAATATAATAGAGACAGTATATCGACCTGGTCTGTCATAATATAATAGAGACAGTATATCGACCTGGTCTGTCATAATACAGAAGAGACAGTAGATCTAGCTGGTCTGTCATAATATAATAGACACAGTAGATCTAGCTGGTCTGTTATAATATAATAGAGACAGTAGATCTAGCTGGTCTGTCATAGTATAATAGGGACAGTAGATCTACCTGGTCTGTCAAAATATAATAGAGACAGTAGATCTAGCTGGTCTGTCATATTATAATAGAGACAGTAGATCTAGCTGGTCTGTCATATTATAATAGAGACAATTAATCTCGCTGGTCTCTCATAATACAATAGCGAGAATAGATCTAGCTGGTCTGTCATAATATAATAGAGACAGTTGATCTAGCTGGTCTGTCATAATACAATAGAGACAGTAGATCTAGCTGGTCTGTCATAATAAAATAGACAGTAGATCTAGCTGGTCTGTCATAATATAATAGACAGTAGATCTAGCTGGTCTGTCATAATATAATAGACACAGTAGATCTAGCCGGTCTGTCATAATATAATAGAGACAGTAGATCTACCTGATCTGTCAAAATAAAATAGAGACAGTATATTTAGTTGGTCTGTAATAATATAATAGAGACACTAGATCTAGCTGGTCTGTCATAATATAATAGAGACAGTAGATCTAGCGGGTCAGTCATAATATAATAGAGACAGTAGATCTAGCTGGTCTGTCATTTTATAATGGAGACAGTATATCTACCTGGTCTGTCATAATATAATAGAGGCAGTAGATCTAGCTGGTCTGTCATAATATAATATACACAGTAGATCTAGCTGGTCTGTCATAATACAATAGAGACAGTAGATTTAGCTGGTCTGTCATAACATAATAGAGACAATTGATCTAGCTGGTCTGTCAATAAAATAGACAGTAGATCTAGCTGGTCTGTCATTTTATAATGGAGTCGGTATATCTACCTGGTCTCTCATAATATAATAGAGACAGTAGATCTAGCTGGTCTGTCATAATACAATAGAGACAGTAGATCTAGCTGGTCTGTCATAATACAATAGAGACAGTAGATCTAGCTGGTCTGTCATATTATAATAGAGACAATTGATCTAGCTGGTCTGTCATAATATAATAGACAGTAGATCTAGCTGGTCTGTCATAATATAATAGACACAGTAGATCTAGCTGGTCTGTCATAATATAATAGAGACAGTATATCGACCTGGTCTGTCATAATATAATAGAGACAGTATATCTAGCTGGTCTGTCATAATATAATAGAGACAGTATATCGACCTGGTCTGTCATAATACAATAGAGACAGTAGATCTAGCTGGTCTGTCATAATATATTAGAGACAGTATATTTAGTTGGTCTGTCATAATATAATAGAGACACTAGATCTAGCTGGTCTGTCATAATATAATAGAGATAGTAGATCTAGCTGGTCTGTCATAATACAATAGAGACAGTAGATCTACCTGGTCTGTCATAATGTAATAGACAGTAGATCTAGCTGGTCTGTCATAATATAAGTAGACAGTATATCTACCTGGTCTGTCATAATATAATAGACAGTAGATCTAGCTGGTCTGTCATAATATAATAGACAGTAGATCTAGCTGGTCTGTCATAATACAATAGAGACAGTAGATCTAGCTGGTCTGTCATAATATAATAGAGACAGTAGATCTACCTGGTCTGTCAAAATATAATAGAGACAGTAGATCTAGATGGTCTGTCATTATATAATAGAGACAGTAGATCTACCTGGTCTGTTATAATATAATAGAGACAGTAGATCTAGATGGTCTGTCATATTATAATAGAGACAATAGATCTAGCTGGTCTGTCATAATATAATAGACAGTAGATCTAGCTGGTCTGTTATAATATAATATAGACAGTAGATCTAGCTGGTCTGTCATAATACAATAGAGACAGTAGATCTAGCTGGTCTGTCATAATATAATAGAGACAGTAGATCTAGCTGGTCTGTCATAATATAATAGAGACAGTAGATCTACCTGGTCTGTCAAAATATAATAGAGACAGTAGATCTAGCTGGTCTATCATAATATAATAGAGACAGTAGATCTACCTGGTCTGTCAAAATATAATAGAGACAGTAGATTTAGTTGGTCTGTCATAATATAATAGAGACACTAGATCTAGCTGATCTGTCATAATATAATAGAGACAGTAGATCTAGCTGGTCTGTCATAATACAATAGAGACAGTAGATCTAGCTGGTCTGTCATAATGTCATATTATAATTGAGACAATAGATCTAGCTGGTCTGTCATAATATAATAGAGACAGTAGATCTAGCTGGTCTGTCATATTATAATAGAGACAATTGATCTAGCTGGTCTGTCATAATACAATAGAGACAGTAGATCTAGCTGGTCTGTCATAATATAATAGAGACAGTAGATCTAGCTGGTCTGTCATAATGTCATATTATAATTGAGACAATAGATCTAGCTGGTCTGTCATATTATAATAGAGACAATTAATCTCGCTGGTCTCTCATAATACAATAGCGAGAATAGATCTAGCTGGTCTGTCATAATATAATAGAGACAGTAGATCGAGCTGGTCTGTCATAATACAATAAAGACAGTAGATCTAGCTGGTCTGTCATAATAAAATAGACAGTAGATCTAGCTGGTCTGTCATAATATAATAGACAGTAGATCTAGCTGGTCTGTCATAATATAATAGACACAGTAGATCTAGCCGGTCTGTCATAATATAATAGAGACAGTAGATCTACCTGGTCTGTCAAAATATAATAGAGACAGTATATTTAGTTGGTCTGTCATAATATAATAGAGACACTAGATCTAGCTGGTCTGTCATAATATAATAGAGATAGTAGATCTAGCTGGTCTGTCATAATACAATAGAGACAGTAGATATAGCTGGTCTGTCATAATAGAATAGAGACAGTAGATCTAGCTGGTCTGTCATAATATAATAGAGACAGTAGATCTAGCTGGTCTGTCATAATATAATAGACAGTAGATCTAGCTGGTCTGTCATAATATAATAGACACAGTAGATCTAGCTGGTCTGTCATAATATAATAGAGACAGTAGATCTAGCTGGTCAGTCATAATATAATAGAGACAGTAGATCTAGCTGGTCTGTCATTTTATAATGGAGACAGTATATCTACCTGGTCTGTCATAATATAATAGAGGCAGTAGATCTAGCTGGTCTGTCATAATGTAATAGACAGTAGATCTAGCTGGTCTGTCATAATATAATATACACAGTAGATCTAGCTGGTCTGTCATAATACAATAGAGACAGTAGATTTAGCTGGTCTGTCATAACATAATAGAGACATAGAGACAGTAGATCTAGCTGGTCTGTCATATTATAATAGAGACAATTGATCTAGCTGGTCTGTCATAATACAATAGCGACAATAGATCTAGCTGGTCTGTCATTTTATAATGGAGTCGGTATATCTTACTGGTCTCTCATAATATAATAGAGACAGTAGATCTAGCTGGTCTGTCATAATACAATAGAGACAGTAGATCTAGCTGGTCTGTCATAATATAATAGACAGTAGATCTAGCTGGTCTGTCATAATAAAATAGACAGTAGATCTAGCTGGTCTGTCATAATATAATAGACACAGTAGATCTAGCTGGTCTGTCATAATATAATAGACACAGTAGATCTAGCTGGTCTGTCATAATATAATAGAGACAGTATATCTACCTGGTCTGCAATAATATAATAGAGACAGTATATCGACCTGGTCTGTCATAATATAATAGAGACAGTATATCTAGCTGGTCTGTCATAATATAATAGAGACAGTATATCGACCTGGTCTGTCATAATACAATAGAGACAGTAGATCTAGCTGGTCTGTCATAATATAATAGAGACAGTATATTTAGTTGGTCTGTCATAATATAATAGAGACACTAGATCTAGCTGGTCTGTCATAATATAATAGAGATAGTAGATCTAGCTGGTCTGTCATAATACAATAGAGACAGTAGATGTAACTGGTCTGTCATAATATAATAGAGACAGTATATTTAGTTGGTCTGTCATAATATAATAGAGACACTAGATCTAGCTGGTCTGTCATAATATAATAGAGATAGTAGATCTAGCTGGTCTGTCATAATACAATAGAGACAGTAGATCGAGCTGGTCTGTCATAATATAATAGAGACAGTAGATCTACCTGGTCTGTCAAAATATAATAGAGACAGTATATTTAGTTGGTCTGGCATAATATAATAGAGACACTAGATCTAGCTGGTCTGTCATAATAGAATAGAGACAGTAGATCTAGTGGGTCTGTTATAATATAATAGAGACAGTAGATCTAGATGGTCTGTCATATTATAATAGAGACAATAGATCTAGCTGGTCTGTCATAATAAAATAGAGACAGTAGATCTACCTGGTCTCTCATTTTATAATGGAGTCGGTATATCTACCTGGTCTCTCATAATATAATAGAGACAGTAGATCTAGCTGGTCTGTCATAATACAATAGACAGTATATCTAGCTGGTCTGTCATAATATAATAGAGACAGTAGATCTAGCTGGTCTGTCATAATATAATAGAGACAGTAGATCTACCTGGTCTGTCAAAAATATAATAGAGACAGTAGATCTAGCTGGTCTGTCATAATATAATAGACAGTAGATCTAGCTGGTCTGTCATAATATAATAGACACAGTAGATATAGCTGGTCTGTCATAAAGAAGTAGACAGTATATCGACCTGGTCTGTCATAATATAATAGAGACAGTATATCGACCTGGCCTGTCATAATACAGAAGAGACAGTAGATCTAGCTGGTCTGTCATAATATAATAGACACAGTAGATCTAGCTGGTCTGTTATAATATAATAGAGACAGTAGATCTAGCTGGTCTGTCATAGTATAATAGGGACAGTAGATCTACCTGGTCTGTCAAAATATAATAGAGACAGTAGATCTAGCTGGTCTGTCATATTATAATAGAGACAATTGATCTAGCTGGTCTCTCATAATACAATAGCGAGAATAGATCTAGCTGGTCTGTCATAATATAATAGAGACAGTAGATCTAGCTGGTCTGTCATAATACAATAGAGACAGTAGATCTAGCTGGTCTGTCATAATAAAATAGACAGTAGATCTAGCTGGTCTGTCATAATATAATAGACAGTAGATCTAGCTGGTCTGTCATAATATAATAGAGACAGTAGATCTAGCTGGTCTGTCATAATAAAATAGACAGTAGATCTAGCTGGTCTGTCATAATATAATAGACAGTAGATCTAGCTGGTCTGTCATAATATAATAGACACAGTAGATCTAGCTGGTCTGTCATAATATAATAGACAGTAGATCTAGCTGGTCTGTCATAATATAATAGACACAGTAGATCTAGCTGGTCTGTCATAATATAATAGAGACAGTATATTTAGTTGGTCTGTCATAATATAATAGAGACACTAGATCTAGCTGGTCTGTCATAATATAATAGAGACAGTAGATCTAGCTGGTCTGTCATAATATAATAGAGACAGTATATTTAGTTGGTCTGTCATAATATAATAGAGACAGTAGATCTACCTGGTCTGTCAAAATATAATAGAGACAGTAGATCTAGCTGGTCTGTCATAATATAATAGACAGTAGATCTAGCTGGTCTGTCATAATATAATAGACACAGTAGATATAGCTGGTCTGTCATAAAGAAGTAGACAGTATATCGACCTGGTCTGTCATAATATAATAGAGACAGTAGATATAGCTGGTCTGTCATAATAGAATAGAGACAGTAGATCTAGCTGGTCTGTCATATTATAATAGAGACAGTAGATCTAGCTGGTCTGTCATATTATAATAGAGACAATTAATCTCGCTGGTCTCTCATAATACAATAGCGAGAATAGATCTAGCTGGTCTGTCATAATATAATAGAGACAGTATATCGACCTGGTCTGTCATAATACAGAAGAGACAGTAGATCTAGCTGGTCTGTCATAATATAATAGACACAATAGATCTAGCTGGTCTGTCATAATATAATAGACACAGTAGATCTAGCTGGTCTGTCATGTTATAATAGAGACAGTAGATCTAGCTGGTCTGTCATATTATAATAGAGACAGTAGATCTAGCTGGTCTGTCATAATACAATAGAGACAGTAGATTTAGCTGGTCTGTCATAACATAATAGAGACATAGAGACAGTAGATTTAGCTGGTCTGTCATTATATAATAGAGACAGTAGATCTACCTGGTCTGTTATAATATAAAAGAGACAGTAGATCTAGCTGATCTGTCATATTACAATAGAGACAGTAGATCTAGCTGGTCTGTCATATTATAATAGAGACAATTGATCTAGCTGGTCTGTCATAATACAATAGCGAGAATAGATCTAGCTGGTCTGTCATTTTATAATGGAGTCGGTATATAATATCTACCTGGTCTCTCATAATATAATAGAGACAGTAGATCTAGCTGGTCTGTCATAATACAATAGAGACAGTAGATCTAGCTGGTCTGTCATAATAAAATAGACAGTAGATCTAGCTGGTCTGTCATAATATAATAGACAGTAGATCTAGCTGGTCTGTCATAATATAATAGACACAGTAGATCTAGCTGGTCTGTCATAATATAATAGAGACAGTATATCTAGCTGGTCTGTCATAATATAATAGAGACAGTATATCGACCTGGTCTGTCATAATACAATAGAGACAGTAGATCTAGATGGTTTGTCATAATATAATAGAGACAGTATATTTAGTTGGTCTGTCATAATATAATAGAGACACTAGATCTAGCTGGTCTGTCATAATATAATAGAGATAGTAGATCTAGCTGGTCTGTCATAATACAATAGAGACAGTAGATCTAGCTGGTCTGTCATAATATAATAGAGACAGTAGATCTACCTGGTCTGTCAAAATATAATAGAGACAGTAGATCTAGATGGTCTGTCATTATATAATAGAGACAGTATATCTACCTGGTCTGTCATAATATAATAGAGACAGTATATCGACCTGGTCTGTCATAATACAATAGAGACAGTAGATCTAGATGGTCTGTCATAATATAATAGAGACAGTATATTTAGTTGGTCTGTCATAATATAATAGAGACACTAGATCTAGCTGGTCTGTCATAATATAATAGAGATAGTAGATCTAGCTGGTCTGTCATAATACAATAGAGACAGTAGATCTAGCTGGTCTGTCATAATATAATAGAGACAGTAGATCTACCTGGTCTGTCAAAATATAATAGAGACAGTAGATCTAGATGGTCTGTCATTATATAATAGAGACAGTAGATCTACCTGGTCTGTCAAAATATAATAGAGACAGTATATTTAGTTGGTCTGTCATAATATAATAGAGACACTAGATCTAGCTGGTCTGTCATAATACAATAGAGACAGTAGATCTAGCTGGTCTGTCATAATAGAATAGAGACAGTAGATCTAGCGGGTCTGTTATAATATAATATAGACAGTAGATCTAGCTGGTCTGTCATAATATAATAGAGACAGTAGATCTAGATGGTCTGTCATATTATAATAGAGACAATAGATCTAGCTGGTCTGTCATAATATAATAGACAGTAGATCTAGCTGGTCTGTTATAATATAATAGAGACAGTAGATCTAGCTGGTCTGTCATAATACAATAGAGACAGTAGATCTAGCTGGTCTGTCATAATACAATAGAGACAGTAGATTTAGCTGGTCTGTCATACCATAATAGAGACATAGAGACAGTAGATTTACCGGGTCTGTCATTTTATAATAGAGACAGTAGATCTAGCTGGTCTGTCATATTATAATAGAGACAATAGATCTAGCTGGTCTGTCATAATATAATAGAGATAGTAGATCTAGCTGGTCTGTCATAATACAATAGAGACAGTAGATCTAGCTGGTCTGTCATAATATAATAGAGACAGTAGATCTACCTGGTCTGTCAAAATATAATAGAGACAGTAGATCTAGCAGGTCTGTCATATTATAATAGAGACAATAGATCTAGCTGGTCTGTCATAATATACTAGACAGTAGATCTAGCTGGTCTGTCATAATATAATAGACACAGTAGATATAGCTGGTCTGTCATAATATAAGTAGACAGTATATCTACCTGGTCTGTCATAATATAATAGACACAGTAGATATAGCTGGTCTGTCATAATATAATAGACAGTAGATCTACCTGGTCTGTCATAATATAATAGACAGTAGATTTAGCTGGTCTGTCATTATATAATAGAGACATTAGATCTACCTGGTCTGTTAAAATATAATAGAGACAGTATATCTAGATGGTCTGTCATAATATAATAGAGACAGTATATTTAGTTGGTCTGTCATAATATAATAGAGACACTAGATCTAGCTGGTCTGTCATAATATAATAGAGATAGTAGATCTAGCTGGTCTGTCATAATACAATAGAGACAGTAGATCTAGCTGGTCTGTCATAATATAATAGAGACAGTAGTTCTACCTGGTCTGTCAAAATATAATAGAGACAGTAGATCTAGATGGTCTGTCATTATATAATAGAGACAGTAGATCTACCTGGTCTGTCAAAATATAATAGAGACAGTATATTTAGTTGGTCTTTCATAATATAATAGAGACACTAGATCTAGCTGGTCTGTCATAATACAATAGAGACAGTAGATCTAGTTGCTCTGTCATAATATGAGACAGTAGATATAGCTAAATCTACTGTCTCTATTGTATTATGACAGACCAGCTAGATCTACTGTCTCTATTATATTATAACGAGACCAGCTAGATCTACTGTGTCTATTATATTATGACAGACCAGCTAGATCTACTGTCTCTTCTGTATTATGACAGACCATGTCGATATACTGTCTCTATTATATTATGACAGACCAGCTAGATCTACTGTCTATTATATTATGACAGACCAGCTAGATATACTGTCTATTTTAGTATGACAGACCAGCTAGATCTACTGTCTCTATTGTATTATGACAGACCAGCTAGATCAATTGTCTCTATTATAATATGACAGACCAGCTAGATCTACAGTCTCTATTATATTATGAGAGACCAGGTAGATATACCGACTCCATTATAAAATGACAGACCAGCTAGATCTATTCTCGCTATTGTATTATGACAGACCAGCTAGATCAATTGTCTCTATTATAATATGACAGACCAGCTAGATCTACTGTCTCTATTATATTATGACAGACCAGCTAAATCTACTGTCTCTATGTCTCTATTATGGTATGACAGCGCAGCTAAATGTACTGTCTCTATGTCTCTATTATGGTATGACAGAGCAGCTAAATCTACTGTCTCTATTGTATTATGACAGACCAGCTAGATCTACTGTCTCTATTATATTATGAGAGACCAGGTAGATATACCGACTCCATTATAAAATGACAGACCAGCTAGATCTATTCTCGCTATTGTATTATGACAGACCAGCTAGATCAATTGTCTCTATTATAATATGACAGACCAGCTAGATCTATTGTCTCTATTATAATATGACAGACCGGCTAGATCTACTGTCTCTATTATATTATGACAGACCAGCTAGATCTATTGTCTCAATTATGATATGACATTATGACAGACCAGCTAGATCTACTGTCTCTATTGTATTATGACAGACCAGCTAGATCTACTATCTCCATTATATTATGACAGACCAGCTAGATCTAGTGTCTCTATTATATTATGACAGACCAACTAAATCTACTGTCTCTATTATATTTTGACAGACCAGGTAGATCTACTGTCTCTATTATATTATGACAGACCAGCTAGATCTACTGTCTCTATTATATTTTGACAGACCAGGTAGATCTACTGTCCCTATTATACTATGACAGACCAGCTAGATCTACTGTCTCTATTATATTATGACAGACCAGCTAGATCTACTGTCTCTATTATAAAATGACAGACCAGGTAGATATACTGTCTCTATTATATTATGACAGACCAGCTAAATCTACTGTCTCTATGTCTCTATTATGGTATGACAGAGCAGCTAAATGTACTGTCTCTATGTCTCTATTATGGTATGACAGAGCAGCTAAATCTACTGTCTCTATTGTATTATGACAGACCAGCTAGATCTACTATCTCTATTATATTATGACAGACCAGCTAGATCTAGTGTCTCTATTATATTATGACAGACCAGCTAGATCTACTGTCTCTATTATATTTTGACAGACCAGGTAGATCTACTGTCCCTATTATACTATGACAGACCAGCTAGATCTACTGTCTCTATTATATTATGACAGACCAGCTAGATCTACTGTCTCTATTATATTATGACAGACCAGCTAGATCTACTGTCTATATTATATTATGACAGACCAGCTAAATCTACTGTCTCTATTATATTATGACAGACCAGCTAAATCTACTGTCTCTATGTCTCTATTATGGTATGACAGAGCAGCTAAATCTACTGTCTCTATTGTATTATGACAGACCAGCTAGATCTACTGTCTCTATTATATTATGACAGACCAGCTAGATCTACTGTCTCTATTATATTATGACAGACCAGCTAGATCTACTGTCTCTTCTGTATTATGACAGACCAGGTTGATATACTGTCTCTATTATATTATGACAGACCAGGTCGATATACTGTCTCTATTATATTATGACAGACCAGGCCGATATACTGTCTCTATTATATTATGACAGACCAGCTAGATCTACTGTCTCTATTATATTATGACAGACCAGCTAGATCTACTGTCTCTATTATAAAATGACAGACCAGGTAGATATACTGTCTCTATTATATTATGACAGACCAGCTAAATCTACTGTCTCTATGTCTCTATTATGGTATGACAGAGCAGCTAAATCTACTGTCTCTATTGTATTATGACAGACCAGCTAGATCTACTGTCTCTATTGTATTATGACAGACCAGCTAGATCTACTGTCTCTATTATATTATGACAGACCAGCTAGATCTACTGTCTCTATTATATTATGACAGACCAGCTAGATCTACTGTCTCTATTATATTATGACAGACCAGCTAGATCTACTGTCTCTTCTGTATTATGAAGGACCAGGTCGATATACTGTCTCTATTATATTATGACAGACCAGGTCAATATACTGTCTCTATTATATTATGACAGACCAGGTAGATATACTGTCTCTATTATATTATGACAGACCAGCTAGATCTACTGTGTCTATTATATTATGACAGCCCAGCTAGATCTACTGTCTATTATATTATGACAGACCAGCTAGATCTACTGTCTCCATTATAAAATGACAGACCAGCTAGATCTATTCTCGCTATTGTATTATGACAGACCAGCTAGATCTACTGTCTATTTTATTATGACAGACCAGCTATATCTACTGTCTCTATTGTATTTTGACAGACCAGCTAGATCTACTGTCTCTATTATAATATGACAGACCAGCTAGATCTATTGTCTCAATTATAATATGACATTATGACAGACCAGCTAGATCTACTGTCTCTATTATATTATGACAGACCAGCTAGATCTACTGTCTCTATTATATTATGACAGACCAGCTAGATCTACTGTCTCTATTATATTATGACAGACCAGCTAGATCTACTGTCTCTATTATAAAATGACAGACCAGGTAGATATACTGTCTCTATTATATTATGACAGACCAGCTAAATCTACTGTCTCTATTGTATTATGACAGACCAGCTAGATCTACTGTCTCTATTATATTATAACAGACCAGCTAGATATACTGTGTCTATTATATTATGACAGACCAGCTAGATCTACTGTCTCTTCTGTATTATGACAGACCAGGTCGATATACTGTCTCTTCTGTATTATGAAGGACCAGGTCGATATACTATCTCTATTATATTATGACAGACCAGCTAGATCTAGTGTCTCTATTATAATATGACAGACCAGCTAGATCTACTGTCTCTATTATATTATGACAGACCAGCTAGATCTATTGTCTCAATTATAATATGACATTATGACAGACCAGCTAGATCTACTGTCCCTATTATACTATGACAGACCAGCTAGATCTACTGTCTATTATATTATGACAGACCAACTAAATCTACTGTCTCTATTATATTTTGACAGACCAGGTAGATCTACTGTCTCTATTATAATATGACATTATGACAGACCAGCTAGATCTACTGTCTCTATTGTATTATGACAGACCAGCTAGATCTACTATCTCTATTATATTATGACAGACCAGCTAGATCTAGTGTCTCTATTATATTATGACAGACCAACTAAATCTACTGTCTCTATTATATTTTGACAGACCAGGTAGATCTACTGTCTCTATTATATTATGACAGACCAGCCAGATCTACTGTGTCTATTATATTATGACAGACCAGGTAGATATACTGTCTCTATTATATTATGACAGACCAGCTAGATCTACTGTCTATTATATTATGACAGACCAGCTAGATCTACTGTCTATTATATTATGACAGACCAGCTAGATCTACTGTCTCTATTGTATTATGACAGACCAGCTAGATCTACTGTCTCTATTGTATTATGACAGACCAGCTAGATCTACTGTGTCTATTATATTATGACAGACCAGCTAGATCTACTGTCTCTTCTGTATTATGACAGACCAGGTCGATATACTATCTCTATTATATTATGACAGACCAGGTCGATATACTGTCTCTATTATGTTATGACAGACCAGGTAGATATACTGTCTCTATTATATTATGACAGACCAGCCAGATCTACTGTGTCTATTATATTATGACAGACCAGCTAGATCTATTGTCTATTATATTATGACAGACCAGCTACATATACTGTCTATTTTATTATGACAGACCAGCTAGATATACTGTCTATTTTATTATGACAGACCAGCTAGATCAATTGTCTCTATTATAATATGACAGACCAGCTAGATCTACTGTCTCTATTATATTATGACAGACCAGCTAGATCTATTGTCTCAATTATAATATGACATTATGACAGACCAGCTAGATCTACTGTCTCTATTGTATTATGACAGACCAGCTAGATCTACTATCTCTATTATATTATAACAGACCAGCTAGATCTACTGTCTATTATATTATGACAGACCAGCGAGATCTATTGTCTCTATTATAATATGACAGACCATCTAGATCTACTGTCTCTATTATATTATGACAGACCAGCTAGATCTACTGTCTATATTATATTATAACAGACCCGCAGATCTACTGTCTCTATTCTATTATGACAGACCAGCTAGATCTAGTGTCTCTATTATATAATGACAGACCAACTAAATATACTGTCTCTATTATATTTTGACAGACCAGGTAGATCTACTGTCTCTATTATATAATGACAGACCATCTAGATCTACTGTCTCTATTATATTTTGACAGACCAGGTAGATCTACTGTCTCTATTGTATTATGACAGACCAGCTAGATCTACTATCTCTATTATATTATGACAGACCAGCTAGATCTAGTGTCTCTATTATATTATGACAGACCAACTAAATATACTGTCTCTATTATATTATGACAGACCAGCTAGATCTACTGTCTCTATTATATTATGACAGACCAGCTAGATATACTGTCTCTATTATATTATGACAGACCAGCTAGATCTACTGTCTCTATTATATTATGACAGACCAGGTCGATATACTGTCTCTATTATATTATGACAGACCAGCTAGATCTACTGTCTCTATTATAATATGACATTATGACAGACCAGCTAGATCTACTGTCTCTATTGTATTATGACAGACCAGCTAGATCTACTATCTCTATTATATTATGACAGACCAGCTAGATCTAGTGTCTCTATTATATTATGACAGACCAACTAAATCTACTGTCTCTATTATATTTTGACAGACCAGGTAGATCTACTGTCTCTATTATATTATGACAGACCAGCCAGATCTACTGTGTCTATTATATTATGACAGACCAGCTAGATATACTGTCTCTATTATATTATGACAGACCAGCTAGATATACTGTCTCTATTATATTATGACAGACCAGCTAGATATACTGTCTCTATTATATTATGACAGACCAGGTCGATATACTGTCTCTATTATATTATGACAGACCAGGTAGATATACTGTCTCTATTATATTATGACAGACCAGCTCGATCTACTGTGTCTATTATATTATGACAGACCAGCTAGATCTACTGTCTATTATATTATGACAGACCAGCTAGATCTACTGTCTATTTTATTATGACAGACCAGCTAGATCTACTGTCTCTATTGTATTATGACAGACCAGCTAGATCAATTGTCTCTATTATAAAATGACAGACCAGCTAGATCTATTCTCGCTATTGTATTATGACAGACCATCTAGATCAATTGTCTCTATTATAATATGACAGACCAGCTAGATCTACTGTCTCTATTATATTATGACAGACCAGGTAGATATACTGTCTCTATTATATAATGACAGACCAGCTAAATCTACTGTCTCTATGTCTCTATTATGTTATGACAGACCAGCTAAATCTACTGTCTCTATTGTATTATGACAGACCAGCTAGATCTACTGTGTATATTATATTATGACAGACCAGCTAGATCTACTGTCTATTACATTATGACAGACCAGCTAGATCTACTGCCTCTATTATATTATGCCAGACCAGGTAGATATACTGTCTCCATTATAAAATGACAGACCAGCTAGATCTACTGTCTCTATTGTATTATGACTGACCAGCTAGATCTACTGTCTCTATTATATTATGACAGACCAGCTAGATCTACTGTCTCTATTATATTATGACAGACCAGGTAGATATACTGTCTAAGTATATTATGACAGACCAGCTATATCTACTGTGTCTATTATATTATGACAGACCAGCTAGATCTATTGTCTCTATTATAATATGACAGACCTGCTAGATCTATTGTCTCTATTATATTATGACAGACCAGCTAGATCTACTGTCTCTATTATATTATGACAGACCAGCTAGATCTACTGTCTCTATTATATTATGACAGACCAGCTAGATCTACTGTCTCAATTATAATATGACATTATGACAGACCAGCTAGATCTACTGTCTCTATTGTATTATGACAGATCAGCTAGATCTAGTATCTCTATTATATTATGACAGACCAGCTAGATCTACTGTCTATATTATATTATGACAGACCAGCTAGATCTACTATCTCTATTATATTATGACAGACCAGCTAGATCTAGTGTCTCTATTATATTATGACAGACCAACTAAATCTACTGTCTCTATTATATTTTGACAGACCAGGTAGATCTACTGTCTCCATTATAAAATGACAGACCAGCTAGATCTACTGTCTCTATTCTATTATGACAGACCAACTAAATATACTGTCTCTATTATATTTTGACAGACCAGGTAGATCTACTGTCTCTATTATATTATGACAGACCAGCTAGATCTACTATCTCTATTATATTATGACAGACCAGCTAGATCTACTGTCTATTATATTATGACAGACCAGCTAGATCATCTGTCTCTATTATATTATGACAGACCAGCTAGATCAATTGTCTCTATTATAATATGACAGACCAGCTAGATCTACTGTCTCTATTATATTATGACAGACCAGCTAGATCTATTGTCTCAATTATAATATGACATTATGACAGACCGGCTAGATCTACTGTCTCTATTATATTATGACAGACCAGCTAGATCTACTGTCTCTATTATATTATGACAGACCAGGTAGATATACTATCTACTTATATTATGAAAGACCAGCTATATCTACTGTGTCTATTATATTATGACAGACCAGCTAGATCTACTGTCTATTATATTATGACAGACCAGCTAGATCTACTGTCTCTATTCTATTATGACAGACCAGCTAGATCTACTGTCTCTATTCTATTATGACAGACCAGCTATATCTACTGTCTCTATTGTATTATGACAGACCAGCTAGATCTACTATCTCTATTATATTATGACAGACCAGCTAGATCTAGTGTATCTATTATATTATGACAGACCAGCTAGATCTACTGTCTCTATTATATTTTGACAGACCAGCTAGATCTACTGTCTCTATTATATTTTGACAGACCAGGTAGATCTACTGTCTCTATTATATTATGACAGACCGGCTAGATCTACTGTGTCTATTATATTATGACAGACCAGCTAGATCTACTGTCTATTATATTATGACAGACCAGCTAGATCTACTGTCTATTTCATTATGACAGACCAGCTAGATCTACTGTCTCTATTATATTTTGACAGACCAGGTAGATCTACTGTCTCTATTATATTATGACAGACCAGCTAGATCTATTCTCGCTATTGTATTATGAGAGACCAGCTAGATCAATTGTCTCTATTATAATATGACAGACCAGCTAGATCTACTGTCTCTATTATAATATGACAGACCAGCTAGATCTACTGTCTCTATTATATTTTGACAGACCAGGTAGATCTACTGTCCCTATTATATTATGACAGACCAGCTAGATCTACTGTCTCTTCTGTATTATGACAGACCAGGTCGATATACTGTCTCTATTATATTATGACAGACCAGGTCGATATACTGTCTCTATTATATTATGACAGACCAGGTAGATATACTGTCTCTATTATATTATGACAGACCAGCTAGATCTGCTGTGTCTATTATATTATGACAGACCTGCTAGATCTAATGTCTATTATATTATGACAGACCAGCTAGATATACTGTCTATTTTATTATGACAGACCAGCTAGATCTACTGTCTCTATTGTATTATGACAGACCAGCTAGATCTACTGTCTCTATTATATTATGAGAGACCAGGTAGATATACCGACTCCATTATAAAATGACAGACCAGCTAGATCTATTCTCGCTATTGTATTATGACAGACCAGCTAGATCAATTGTCTCTATTATAATATGACAGACCAGCTAAATCTACTGTCTCTATTATATAATGACAGACCAGCTAAATCTACTGTCTCTATGTCTCTATTATGTTATGACAGACCAGCTAAATCTACTGTCTCTATTGTATTATGACAGACCAGCTAGATCTACTGTGTATATTATATTATGACAGACCAGGTAGATATACTGTCTCCATTATACAATGACAGACCAGCTAGATCTACTGTCTCTATTGTATTATGACTGACCAGCTAGATCTACTGTCTCTATTATATTATGACAGACCAGCTAGATCTACTGTCTCTATTATATTATGACAGACCAGGTAGATATACTGTCTATATTATATTATGACAGACCAGCTATATCTACTGTCTATTACATTATGACAGACCAGCTAGATATACTGCCTCTATTATATTATGACAGACCAGGTAGATATACTGTCTCCATTATAAAATGACAGACCAGCTAGATCTACTGTCTCTATTATATAATGACTGACCAGCTAGATCTACTGTCTCTATTATATTATGACAGACCAGCTAGATCTACTGTCTCTATTATATTATGACAGACCAGCTAGATCTACTGTCTATTATATTATGACACACCAGCTAGATCTACTGTCTCTATTATAATATGACAGACCAGCTAGATCTACTGTCTCTATTATATTATGACAGACCAGGTAGATCTACTGTCTCTATTATATAATGACAGACCAGCTAAATCTACTGTCTCTATGTCTCTATTATGTTATGACAGACCAGCTAAATCTACTGTCTCTATTGTATTATGACAGACCAGCTAGATCTACTGTGTATATTATATTATGACAGACCAGCTAGATCTACTGCCTCTATTATATTATGACAGACCAGGTAGATATACTGTATCCATTATAAAATGACAGACCAGCTAGATCTACTGTCTCTATTATATTATGACTGACCAGCTAGATCTACTGTCTCTATTATATTATGACAGACCAGCTAGATCTACTGTCTCTATTATATTATGACAGACCAGCTAGATCTACTGTCTATTACATTATGACAGACCAGCTAGATATACTGCCTCTATTATATTATGACAGACCAGGTAGATATACTGTCTCCATTATAAAATGACAGACCAGCTAGATCTACTGTCTCTATTATATTATGACTGACCAGCTAGATCTACTGTCTCTATTATATTATGACAGACCAGCTAGATCTACTGTCTATTATATTATGACAGACCAGCTAGATCTACTGTCTCTATTCTATTATGACAGACCAGCTATATCTACTGTCTCTATTGTATTATGACAGACCAGCTATATCTACTGTCTCTATTGTATTATGACAGACCAGCTAGATCTACTATCTCTATTATATTATGACAGACCAGCTAGATCTAGTGTCTCTATTATATTATGACAGACCAGCTAAATATACTGTCTCTATTATATTTTGACAGACCAGGTAGATCTACTGTCTCTATTATATAATGACAGACCAGCTAGATCTACTGTCTCTATTATATTATGACAGATCAGCTAGATCTAGTGTCTCTATTATATTATGACAGACCAACTAAATCTACTGTCTCTATTGTATTATGACAGACCAGCTAGATCTACTATCTCTATTATGTTATGACAGATCAGCTAGATCTAGTGTCTCTATTATATTATGACAGACCAACTAAATCTACTGTCTCTATTATATTTTTGACAGACCAGGTAGATCTACTGTCTCTATTATATTATGACAGACCAGCTAGATCTACTGTCTCTATTATATTTTGACAGACCAGGTAGATATACTGTCCCTATTATACTATGACAGACCAGCTAAATCATCTGTCTCTATTATATTATGACAGACCAGCTAGATCAATTGTCTCTATTATAATATGACAGACCAGCTAGATCTACTGTCGCTATTATATTATGACAGACCAGCTAGATCTATTGTCTCAATTATAATATGACATTATGACAGACCAGCTAGATCTACTGTCTCTATTGTATTATGACAGATCAGCTAGATCTACTATCTCTATTATATTATGACAGACCAGCTATATCTACTGTCTCTATTGTATTATGACAGACCAGCTAGATCTACTATCTCTATTATATTATGACAGACCAGCTAGATCTAGTGTCTCTATTATATTATGACAGACCAACTAAATATACTGTCTCTATTATATTTTGACAGACCAGCTAGATCTACTGTCGCTATTATATTTTGACAGACCAGGTAGATCTACTGTCTCTATTATATTATGACAGACCGGCTAGATCTACTGTGTCTATTATATTATGACAGACCAGCTAGATCTACTGTCTATTATATTATGACAGACCAGCTAGATCTACTGTCTATTTTATTATGACAGACCAGCTAGATCTAATGTCTCTATTGTATTATGACAGACCAGCTAGATCTACTGTGTCTATTATATTATGACAGACCAGCTAGATCTATTCTCACTATTATATTATGACAGACCAGCTAGATCTTTTGTCTCAATTATAATATGACATTATGACAGACCAGCTAGATCTACTGTCTCTATTGTATTATGACAGACCAGCTAGATCTACTATCTCTATTATATTATGACAGATCAGCTAGATCTAGTGTCTCTATTATATTATGACAGACCAACTAAATCTACTGTCTCTATTGTATTATGACAGACCAGCTAGATCTACTATCTCTATTATATTATGACAGATCAGCTAGATCTAGTGTCTCTATTATATTATGACAGACCAACTAAATATAATGTCTCTATTATATTATGACAGACCAGCTATATCTACTGTGTCTATTATATTATGACAGACCAGCTAGATCTACTGTCTCTTCTGTATTATGACGGACCAGGTCGATATACTGTCTGTATTTAATTATGACAGACCAGGTAGATATACTGTCTCTATTATATTATGACAGACCAGGTCGATATACTGTCTCTATTATATTATGACAGACCAGGTAGATATACTGTCTATTTTATTATGACAGACCAGCTAGATCTACTGTCTCTATTGTATTATGACAGACCAGCTAGATCTATTCTCGCTATTGTATTATGACAGACCAGCTAGATCAATTGTCTCTATAATAATATGACAGACCAGCTAGATCTACTGTCTCTATTATATAATGACAGACCAGCTAAATCTACTGTCTCTATGTCTCTATTATGTTATGACAGACCAGCTAGATCTACTGTGTCTATTATATTATGATAGACCAGCTAGATCTACTGTCTATTATATTATGACAGACCAGCTAGATCTACTGTCTATTTTATTATGACAGACCAGCTAGATCTACTGTCTCTATTGTATTATGACAGACCAGCTAGATCTACTGTCTCTATTATATTATGAGAGACCAGGTAGATATACCGACTCCATTATAAAATGACAGACCAGGTAGATATACTGTCTCTATTATATTATGACAGACCAGCCAGACCTACTGTGTCTATTATATTATGACAGACCAGCTAGATCTACTGTCTATTATATTATGACAGACCAGCTAGATATACTGTCTATTTTATTATGACAGACCAGCTAGATCTACTGTCTCTATTATATTATGAGAGACCAGGTAGATATACCGACTCCATTATAAAATGACAGACCAGCTAGATCTATTCTCGCTATTGTATTATGACAGACCAGCTAGATCAATTGTCTCTATTATAATATGACAGACCGGCTAGATCTACTGTCTCTATTATATTATGACAGACCAGCTAGATCTATTGTCTCAATTATAATATGACATTATGACAGACCAGCTAGATCTACTGTCTCTATTGTATTAT
This sequence comes from Oncorhynchus keta, assembly GCF_023373465.1. Taxonomy (NCBI): domain Eukaryota; kingdom Metazoa; phylum Chordata; class Actinopteri; order Salmoniformes; family Salmonidae; genus Oncorhynchus; species Oncorhynchus keta. The sequence goes on from NW_026284014.1 coordinate 162,120, forward strand.
GACAGACCAGCTAGATCTACTATCTCTATTATATTATGACAGATCAGCTAGATCTAGTGTCTCTATTATATTATGACAGACCAACTAAATCTACTGTCTCTTATATTTTGACAGACCAGGTAGATCTACTGTCTCTATTATATTTTGACAGACCAGGTAGATCTATTGTCTCTATTATATTATGACAGACCAGGTAGATCTACTGTCTCTATTTTATTATGACAGACCAGCTAGATCTACCATCTCTATTATATTATGACAGACCAGCTAGATCTAGTGTCTCTATTATATTATGACAGACCAACTAAATATAATGTCTCTATTATATTATGACAGACCAGCTAGATCTACTGTCTCTATTGTATTATGACAGACCAGGTCGATATACTGTCTCTATTATATTATGACAGACCAGCTAGATATACTGTCTCTATTATATTATGACAGACCAGCTAGAGCTACTGTGTCTATTATATTATGACAGACCAGCTAGATCTACTGTCTATTATATTATGACAGACCAGCTAGATCTACTGTCTATTTTATTATGACAGACCAGCTAGATCTACTGTCTCTATTGTATTATGACAGACCAGCTAGATCTACTGTCTCTATTATATTATGAGAGACCAGGTAGATATACCGACTCCATTATAAAATGACAGACCAGCTAGATCTATTCTCGCTATTGTATTATGACAGACCAGCTAGATCAATTGTCTCTATTATAATATGACAGACCAGCTAGATCTACTGTCTCTATTATATTATGACAGACCAGCTAGATCTACTGTCTCTATTATATTATGACAGACCAGCTAAATCTACTGTCTCTATGTCTCTATTATGTTATGACAGACCAGCTAAATCTACTGTCTCTATTGTATTATGACAGACCAGCTAGATCTACTGTGTCTATTATATTATGACAGACCAGCTAGATATACTGTCTCCATTATAAAATGACAGACCAGCTAGATCTACTGTCTCCATTATAAAATGACAGACCAGCTAGATCTACTGTCTCTATTATATTATGACTGACCAGCTAGATCTACTGTGTCTATTATATTATGACAGACCAGCTAGATCTACTGTCTCTATTATAAAATGACAGACCAGGTAGATATACTGTGTATATTATATTATGACAGACCAGCTAGATCTACTGTCTATTACATTATGACAGACCAGCTAGATCTACTGCCTCTATTATATTATGACAGACCAGGTAGATATACTGTCTCCATTATAAAATGACAGACCAGCTATATCTACTGTCTCTATTGTATTATGACTGACCAGCTAGATCTACTGTCTCTATTATATTATGACAGACCAGCTAGATCTACTGTCTCTATTATATTATGACAGACCAGCTAGATCTACTGTCTATTATATTATGACAGACCAGCTAGATCTACTGTCTCTATTATATTATGACAGACCAGCTAGATCTACTGTCTCTATTATATTATGACAGACCAGGTAGATCTACTGTCTCTATTATATAATGACAGACCAGCTAAATCTACTGTCTCTATGTCTCTATTATGTTATGACAGACCAGCTAAATCTACTGTCTCTATTGTATTATGACAGACCAGCTAGATCTACTGTGTATATTATATTATGACAGACCAGCTAGATCTACAGCTTCTATTATATTATGACAGACCAGGTAGATATACTGTCTCCATTATAAAATGACAGACCAGCTAGATCTACTGTCTCTATTGTATTATGACTGACCAGCTAGATCTACTGTCTCTATTATATTATGACAGACCAGCTAGATCTACTGTCTCTATTATATTATGACAGACCAGCTAGATCTACTGTCTATTACATTATGACAGACCAGCTAGATATACTGCCTCTATTATATTATGACAGACCAGGTAGATATACTGTCTCCATTATAAAATGACAGACCAGCTAGATCTACTGTCTCTATTATATTATGACTGACCAGCTAGATCTACTGTCTCTATTATATTATGACAGACCAGCTAGATCTACTGTCTATTATATTATGACAGACCAGCTAGATCTACTGTCTCTATTCTATTATGACAGACCAGCTATATCTACTGTCTCTATTGTATTATGACAGACCAGCTATATCTACTGTCTCTATTGTATTATGACAGACCAGCTAGATCTACTATCTCTATTATATTATGACAGACCAGCTAGATCTAGTGTCTCTATTATATTATGACAGACCAGCTAAATATACTGTCTCTATTATATTTTGACAGACCAGGTAGATCTACTGTCTCTATTATATAATGACAGACCAGCTAGATCTACTGTCTCTATTATATTATGACAGATCAGCTAGATCTAGTGTCTCTATTATATTATGACAGACCAACTAAATATACTGTCTCTATTATATTTTGACAGACCAGCTAGATCTACTGTCGCTATTATATTTTGACAGACCAGGTAGATCTACTGTCTCTATGATATTATGACAGACCGGCTAGATCTACTGTGTCTATTATATTATGACAGACCAGCTAGATCTACTGTCTATTATATTATGACAGACCAGCTAGATCTACTGTCTATTTTATTATGACAGACCAGCTAGATCTACTGTCTCTATTGTATTATGACAGACCAGCTAGATCTACTGTGTCTATTATATTATGACAGACCACCTAGATCTATTCTCACTATTATATTATGACAGACCAGCTAGATCTTTTGTCTCAATTATAATATGACATTATGACAGACCAGCTAGATCTACTGTCTCTATTGTATTATGACAGACCAGCTAGATCTACTATCTCTATTATATTATGACAGATCAGCTAGATCTAGTGTCTCTATTATATTATGACAGACCAACTAAATCTACTGTCTCTATTGTATTATGACAGACCAGCTAGATCTACTATCTCTATTATATTATGACAGATCAGCTAGATCTAGTGTCTCTATTATATTATGACAGACCAACTAAATATAATGTCTCTATTATATTATGACAGACCAGCTATATCTACTGTGTCTATTATATTATGACAGACCAGCTAGATCTACTGTCTCTTCTGTATTATGACGGACCAGGTCGATATACTGTCTGTATTTAATTATGACAGACCAGGTAGATATACTGTCTCTATTATATTATGACAGACCAGCTAGATCTACTGTGTATATTATATTATGACAGACCAGCTAGATCTACTGTCTATTTTATTATGACAGACCAGCTAGATCTACTGTCTCTATTGTATTATGACAGACCAGCTAGATCTACTGTCTCTATTATATTATGAGAGACCAGGTAGATATACCGACTCCATTATAAAATGACAGACCAGGTAGATATACTGTCTCTATTATATTATGACAGACCAGCCAGACCTACTGTGTCTATTGTATTATGACAGACCAGCTAGATCTACTGTCTATTATATTATGACAGACCAGCTAGATATACTGTCTATTTTATTATGACAGACCAGCCAGATCTACTGTCACTATTATATTATGAGAGACCAGGTAGATATACTGTCTCCATTATAAAATGACAGACCAGCTAGATCTATTCTCGCTATTGTATTATGACAGACCAGCTAGAGCTACTGTCTCTATTATAATATGACAGACCAGCTAGATCTACTGTCTCTATTATAATATGACAGACCAGCTAGATCTATTCTCGCTATTGTATTATGACAGACCAGCTAGATCAATTGTCTATTTTATAATATGACAGACCAGCTAGATCTACCGTCTCTATTGTATTATGACAGACCAGCTAGATCTACTATCTCTATTATATTATGACAGACCAGCTAGATCTAGTGTCTCTATTATAATATGACATTATGACAGACCAGCTAGATCTACTGTCCCTATTATATTATGACAGACCAGCTAGATCTACTGTCTCTATTATATTATGACAGACCAGCTAGATCTACTGTCTCTATTATAAAATGACAGACCAGGTAGATATACTGTCTCTATTATATTATGACAGACCAGCTAAATCTACTGTCTCTATTGTATTATGACAGACCAGCTAGATCTACTGTCTCTATTATATAATGAGAGACCAGGTAGATATACTGTCTCTATTATGGTATGACAGACCAGCTAAATCTACTGTCTCTATTGTATTATGACAGACCAGCTAGATCTACTGTCTCTATTATATAATGAGAGACCAGGTAGATATACAGACTCCATTATAAAATGACAGACCAGCTCGATCTATTCTCGCTATTGTATTATGACAGACCAGCTAGATCTATTGTCTCTATTATAATATGACATTATGACAGACCAGCTAGATCTACTGTTTCTATTGTATTATGACAGACCAGCTAGATCTACTATCTCTATTATATTATGACAGACCAGCTAGATCTTGTGTCTCTATTATATTATGACAGACCAACTAAATCTACTGTCTCTATTATATTTTGACAGACCAGGTAGATCTACTGTCTCTATTATATTATGACAGACCAGCTAGATCTACTGTCTCTATTATATTTTGACAGACCAGGTAGATCTACTGTCCCTATTATACTATGACAGACCAGCTAGATCTACTGTCTCTATTGTATTATGACAGACCAGCAAGATCTACTGTCTCTATTATATTATAACAGACCAGCTAGATCTACTGTCTCTATTGTATTATGAAAGACCAGCTAAATCTATTGTCTCTATGTCTCTATTATGCTATGACAGACCAGCTAAATCTACTGTCTCTATTGTATTATGACAGACCAGCTAGATCTACTGTCTCTATTATATTATGACAGACCAGCTAGATCTACTGTCTCTATTGTATTATGACAGACCAGCTAGATCTACTGTCTCTATTATATTATAACAGACCAGCTAGATCTACTGTGTCTATTATATTATGACAGACCAGCTAGATCTACTGTCTATTATATTATGACAGACCAGCTATATCTACTGTCTATTTTATTATGACAGACCAGCTAGATCTACTGTCTCGATTATATTTTGACAGACCAGGTAGATCTACTGTCCCTATTATACTATGACAGACCAGCTAGATCTACTGTCTATTTTATT
>NW_026284015.1:0-5206 GCF_023373465.1 Oncorhynchus keta
TGGAGCAGCAGCAGTCAGGTGGAATGGGGACAGCAAGGAGCCATCATGTCAGGTAGTCCTGGGGCACTGTCCTAGGGCTCAGGTCCTCCGAGAGAGAGAGAAAGAAAGAGAGAATTAGAGAGAGCATATGTGGGGTGGCCAGTCCTCTTTGGCTGTGCCGGGTGGAGATTATAACAGAACGTGGCCAAGATGTTCAAATGTTCATAAATGACCCAGCATGGTTGAATAATAGTAAGGCAGAACAGTTGAAACTGGAGCAGGAGCATGGCCAGGTGGACTGGGGACAGCAAGGAGTCCTCATGTCAGGTAGTCCTGGGACATGGTCCTAGGGCCCAGGCCAGTTGAAACTGGAGCAGCAGCATGGCCAGGTGGACTGGGGACAGCAAGGAGTCATCATGTCAGGTAGTCCTGGGGCATGGTCCTAGGGCTCAGGTCCTCCGAGAGAGAGAAAGAAAGAGAGAAGGAGAGAATTAGAGAACGCACACTTAGATTCACACAGGACACCGAATAGGACAGGAGAAGTACTCCAGATATAACAAACTGACCCTAGCCCCCCGACACATAAACTACTGCAGCATAAATACTGGAGGCTGAGACAGGAGGGGTCAGGAGACACTGTGGCCCCATCCGAGGACACCCGGACAGGGCCAAACAGGAAGGATATAACCCCACCCACTTTGCCAAAGCACAGCCCCCACACCACTAGAGGGATATCTTCAACCACCAACTCACCATCCTGAGACAAGGCCGAGTATAGCCCACAAAGATCTCCGCCACGGTACAACCCAAGGGGGGCAACCCAGACAGGCCGACCACAACAGTGAATCAACCCACTCCAGGTGACGCACCCCCCCAGGGACGGCACGAGAGAGCCCCAGCAAGCCAGTGACTCAGCCCCGTAACAGGGTTAGAGGCAGAGAATCCCAGTGGAAAGAGGGGAACCGGCCAGGCAGAGACAGCAAGGGCGGTTCGTTGCTCCAGAGCCTTTCCGTTCACCTTCCCACTCCTGGGCCAGACTACACTCAATCATATGACCCACTGAAGAGATGAGTCTTCAGTAAAGACTTAAAGGTTGAGACCGAGTTTGCGTCTCTGACATGGGTAGGCAGACCGTTCCATAAAAATGGAGCTCTATAGGAGAAAGCCCTGCCTCCAGCTGTTTGCTTAGAAATTCTAGGGACAATTAGGAGGCCTGCGTCTTGTGACCGTAGCGTACGTGTAGGTATGTACGGCAGGACCAAATCAGAGAGGTAGGTAGGAGCAAGCCCATGTAATGCTTTGTAGGTTAGCAGTAAAACCTTGAAATCAGCCCTTGCTTTGACAGGAAGCCAGTGTAGAGAGGCTAGCACTGGAGTAATATGATCAAATTTTTTGGTTCTAGTCAGGATTCTAGCAGCCGTATTTAGCACTAACTGAAGTTTATTTAGTGCTTTATCCGGGTAGCCGGAAAATAGAGCATTGCAGTAGTCTAACCTAGAAGTGACAAAAGCATGGATTAATTTTTCTGCATCATTTTTGGACAGAAAGTTTCTGATTTTTGCAATGTTACGTAGATGGAAAAAGCTGTCCTCGAAATGGTCTTGATATGTTCTTCAAAAGAGAGATCAGGGTCCAGAGTAACGCCGAGGTCCTTCACAGTTTTATTTGAGACGACTGTACAACCATTAAGATTAATTGTCAGATTCAACAGAAGATCTCTTTGTTTCTTGGGACCTAGAACAAGCATCTCTGTTTTGTCCGAGTTTAATAGTAGAAAGTTTGCAGCCATCCACTTCCTTATGTCTGAAACACATGCTTCTAGCGAGGGCAATTTTGGGGCTTCACCATGTTTCATTGAAATGTACAGCTGTGTGTCATCCGCATAGCAGTGAAAGTTTACATTATGTTTTCGAATAACATCCCCAAGAGGTAAAATATATAGTGAAAACAATAGTGGTCCTAAAACAGAACCTTGAGGAACACCGAAATGTACAGTTGATTTGTCAGAGGACAAACCATTCACAGAGACAAACTGATATCTTTCCGACAGATAAGACCTAAACCAGGCCAGAACATGTCCGTGTAGACCAATTTGGGTTTCCAATCTCTCCAAAAGAATGTGGTGATCGATGGTATCAAAAGCAGCACTAAGGTCTAGGAGCACGAGGACAGATGCAGAGCTCGGTCCGATGCCATTAAAATGTCATTTACCACCTTCACAAGTGCCGTCTCAGTGCTATGATGGGGTCTAAAACCAGACTGAAGCATTTCGTATACATTGTTTGTCTTCAGGAAGGCAGTGAGTTGCTGCGCAACAGCCTTCTCTAAAATCTTTGAGAGGAATGGAAGATTCGATATAGGCCGATAGTTTTTTATATTTTCTGGGTCAAGGTTTGGCTTTTTCAAGAGAGGCTTTATTACTGCCACTTTTAGTGAGTTTGGTACACATCCAGTGGATAGAGAGCCGTTTATTATGTTCAACATAGGAGGGCCAAGCACAGGAAGCAGCTCTTTCAGTAGTTTAGTTGGAATAGGGTCCAGTATACAGCTTGAAGGTTTAGAGGCCATGATTATTTTCATCATTGTGTCAAGAGATATAGTACTAAAACACTTGAGCGTCTCTCTTGATCCTAGGTCCTGGCAGAGTTGTGCAGACTCAGGACAACTGAGGTTTGGAGGAATACGCAGGTTTAAAGAGGAGTCCGTAATTTGCTTTCTAATAATCATAATCTTTTCCTCAAAGAAGTTCATGAATTTATCACTGCTAAAGTGAAAGTCATCCTCTCTTGGGGAATGCTGCTTTTTAGTTAGCTTTGCCACAGTATCAAAAAGGAATTTCGGATTGTTCTTATTTTCCTCAATTAAGTTAGAAAAATAGGACGATCGAGCAGCAGTAAGGGCTCTTCGGTACTGCAGGGTACCGTCCTTCCAAGCTAGTCGGAAGACTTCCAGTTTGGTGTGGCGCCATTTCCGTTCCAATTTTCTGAAGCTTGCTTCAGAGCTCGGGTATTTTCTGTGTACCAGGGAGCTAGTTTCTTATGAGACATTTTTTTAGTTTTTAGGGGTGCAACTGCATCTAGGGTATTGCGCAAGGTTAAATTGAGATCCTCAGTTAGGTGGTTAACGGATTTTTGTCCTCTGGCGTCCTTGGGTAGGCAGAGGGAGTCTGGAAGGGCATCAAGGAATCTTTGTGTTGTCTGTGAATTTATAGCACGACTTTTGATGTTCCTTGGTTGGGGTCTGAGCAGATTATTTGTTGCAATTGCAAACGTAATAAAATGGTGGTCCGATAGTCCAGGATTATGAGGAAAACATTAAGATCCACAACATTTATTCCATGGGACAAAACTAGGTCCAGCGTATGACTGTGACAGTGAGTGGGTCCAGAGACATGTTGGACAAAACCCACTGAGTCGATGATGGCTCCAAAAGCCTTTTGGAGTGGGTCTGTGGACTTTTCCATGTGAATATTAAAGTCACCAAAGATTAGAATATTATCTGCAATGACTACAAGGTCTGATAGGAATTCAGGGAACTCAGTGAGAAACGCTGTATATGGCCCAGGAGGCCTGTAAACAGTAGCTATAAAAAGTGATTGAGTAGGCTGCATAGATTTCATGACTAGAAGCTCAAAAGACGAAAACGTCATTTTTTTTTTTTTGTAAATTGAAATTTGCTATCGTAAATGTTAGCAACACCTCCGCCTTGCGGGATGCACGGGGATATGGTCACTAGTGTAGCCAGGAGGTGAGGCCTCATTTAACACAGTAAATTCATCAGGCTTAAGCCATGTTTCAGTCAGGCCAATCACATCAAGATTATGATCAGTGATTAGTTCATTGACTATAATTGCCTTTGAAGTAAGGGATCTAACATTAAGTAGCCCTATTTTGAGATGTGAGGTATCATGATCTCTTTCAGTAATGACAGGAATGGAGGTGGTCTTTATCCTAGTGAGATTGCTAAGGCGAACACCGCCATGTTTAGTTTTGCCCAACCTAGGTCGAGGCACAGACACGGTCTCAATGGTGATAGCTGAGCTGACTACACTGACTATGCTAGTGGCAGACTCCACTATGCTGGCAGGCTGGCTAATAGCCTGCTGCCTGGCCTGCACCCTATTTCATTGTGGAGCTAGAGGAGTTAGAGCCCTGTCTATGTTGGCAGATAAGATGAGAGCACCCTCCAGCTAGGATGGAGTCCGTCACTCCTCAGCAGGTCAGGCTTGGTCCTGTTTGTGGGTGAGTCCCAGAAAGAGGGCCAATTATCTACAAATTCTATCTTTGGGAGGGGCAGAAAACAGTTTTCAACCAGCGATTGAGTTGTGAGACTCTGCTGTAGAGCTCATCACTCCCTAACTGGGAGGGGGCCAGAGACAATTACTCGATGCCGACACATCTTTCTAGCTGATATGCACGCAGAAGCTATGTTGCGCTTGGTGATCTCTGACTGTTTCATCCTAACATCGTTGGTGCCGACGTGGATAACAATATCTCTATACTCTACACTCGCCAGTTTTAGCTTTAGCCAGCACCATCTTCAGATTAGCCTTAACGTCGGTAGCCCTGCCCCCGGGTAAACAGTGTATGATCGCTGGATGATTCGCTTTAAGTCTAATACTGCGGGTAATGGAGTCGCCAATGACTAGAGTTTTCAATTTGTCAGAGCTAATGGTGGGAAGCTTCGGCGTCTCAGACCCCGTAACGGGAGGAGTAGAGACCAGAGAAGACTCGGCCTCTGACACCGACCCGCTGCTTAATGGGGAGAACCGGTTGAAAGTTTCTGTCTGCTGAATGAGCGACACCGGTTGAGCGTTCCTACAGCATTTCCTTCCAGAAACCGTGAGAAAGTTGTCCGGCTGCGGGGACTGTGCCAGGGGATTTATACTACTATCTGTACTTACTGGTGGCACAGACGCTGTTTCATCCTTTCCTACACTGAAATTACCCTTGCCTAACGATTGCGTCTGAAGCTGGGCTTGCAGTACAGCTATCCTCGCCGTAAGGCGAGCACAGCGGCTGCAATTAGAAGGCATCATGTTAATGTTACTACTTAGCTTCGGCTGTTGGAGGTCCTGACGAATCGTGTCCAGATAAAGCGTCCGGAGTGAAAAGTTGAGGAAAAATAAATAAATATATGAACGGTAATTAAAAAGTGAAACCCGTAAAGTTGTCAGGTAGCAAAATAGGTTGACGCACAGCAATTCGAAAACAAGCCTGCAAGTTGT
>NW_026284016.1:0-1526 GCF_023373465.1 Oncorhynchus keta
AGAGACGGTAGCGGCATTATGTACAAAATAAGTAAAATAATAAGTTACAAAAAACGCAAATAAACAAACAAAAAAACAATCGGTTGGGTACATGTAAAACATCTGCCTTCTTCTCTGGCGCCATTTTATGGGTGACACAATATCACCAGATTTATCATAACTTGAACGTTATTTATAATAAGGATTACATGGACAAAATGGGACCTCTCTGAAATGAAAATGGATCGCCCTCCCTCAGCAAAATATATTTGACCTAAATCCTTCCTGACAAGTGACCTTGCCCTATACTCAAAATAATTATTAAAACATAAAAAGTCGATAGCAGAGAACATCCTTACCGGTTACCCTCACATCTTGGACAGACCAGAGCCTTTGATATGCCATTTTAGGAAGAGTTCTTCGTCCTGTAAGCATTACATTTACACTTACATTTAAGTCATTTAGCAGACGCTCTTATCCAGAGCGACTTACAAATTGGTGCATTCACCTTATGACATCCAGTGGAACAGCCACTTTACAATAGTGCATCTAAATATTTTAAGGGGGTGAGAAGGATTACTTTATCCTATCCTAGGTATTCCTTAAAGAGGTGGGGTTTCAGGTGTCTCCGGAAGGTGGTGATTGACTCCGCTGTCCTGGCGTCGTGAGGGAGTGTGTTCCACCATTGGGGAGCCAGAGCAGCGAACAGTTTTGACTGGGCTGAGCGGGAACTGTACTTCCTCAGTGGTAGGGAGGCGAGCAGGCCAGAGGTGGATGAACGCAGTGCCCTTGTTTGGGTGTAGGGCCTGATCAGAGCCTGGAGGTACTGAGGTGTCGTTCCCCTCACAGCTCCGTAGGCAAGCACCATGGTCTTGTAGCGGATGCGAGCTTCAACTGGAAGCCAGTGGAGAAAGCGGAGGAGCGGGGTGACGTGAGAGAACTTGGGAAGGTTGAACACCAGACGGGCTGCGGCGTTCTGGATGAGTTGTAGGGGTTTAATGGCACAGGCAGGGAGCCCAGCCAACAGCGAGTTGCAGTAATCCAGACGGGAGATGACAAGTGCCTGGATTAGGACCTGCACCGCTTCCTGTGTGAGGCAGGGTCGTACTCTGCGGATGTTGTAGAGCATGAACCTACAGGAACGGGCCACCGCCTTGATGTTAGTTGAGAACGACAGGGTGTTGTCCAGGATCACGCCAAGGTTCTTAGCGCTCTGGGAGGAGGACACAATGGAGTTGTCAACCGTGATGGCGAGATCATGGAACTGGCAGTCCTTCCCCGGGAGGAAGAGCAGCTCCGTCTTGCCGAGGTTCAGCTTGAGGTGGTGATCCGTCATCCACACTGATATGTCTGCCAGACATGCAGAGATGCGATTCGCCACCTGGTCATCAGAAGGGGGAAAGGAGAAGATTAATTGTGTGTCGTCTGCATAGCAATGATAGGAGAGACCATGTGAGGTTATGACAGAGCCAAGTGACTTGGTGTATAGCGAGAATAGGAGAGGGCCTAGAACAGAGCCCTGGGGGACACCAGTGGTGAGAGCGCGT
>NW_026284017.1:0-25054 GCF_023373465.1 Oncorhynchus keta
GAGACAGTCAACACTATGGTGCGATCCCAGCATCCTCCCTAAGAGCACAGAGGACAGTCAACACTATGGTGCGGTATGCCAACATTCCCATCCCCTTCCCAAGAGCACAGAGACAGCCAACACTCATGGGGCTGTGTATCCCAAAGATTCTCTCCCAAGAGCACAGAGACAGCTAACACTATGGGGCGGTATCCCAGCATTCCCCTCCCTCCCCTCCCCTACCCCAGCATTCCCCCTCCTCCCTACCTCCAGCATTCCCTCCCTCCCCACCCAGCACTCCCTCCCTCCCTACCCAGCATTCCCCTCCCTCCCCACCCAGCATTCCCTCCTCCCCAAGAGCACAGAACCAGTCAACACTATGGGGCGGTATCCCAGCATTCCCCTCCTACCCAACATTCCCTCCCTCCCCACCCATTCCTCCTGTTGTTCTCCATGGTGTCTCCAAAGCCGCCGTACTCCAGGTGGTTGGTCTTGTCCGGCAGGTGAGCAGGCCCCGGCTCCGCCTCCAGCAGCAGATTAGAGGCTGTCGCTCCATGGATGATGTCCTCTTCAAAGCCTCCCTCTACCCTCATCATCTCACGGTCATCCATGCCAAAGTCAGCTGGGAGCGCGGGAGGGACACAGAGGGTTGTTACAATACATGGAAAGCCAATGGCAAAAGAGATGGGATGTAAGGTAATATTCATGAGAAGGTCTGATTCTAACTAATCTAATAACCTAGTTAGCATTATGATAATGTATCTCCTAGGCATTACAGAGAATGTCTCCAGCTGCTAGTTAGAGAATGTCTCCAGCTAGGTAATCTAGTTAGCATCGGGGAACATGTCTCAGCTAGGTAATCTAGTTAGCATGTCTCCAGCTAGGTAATCTAGTTAGCATCGAGAATATGTCTCAGCTAGGTAATCTAGTTAGCATCGAGAATATGTCTCCAGCTAGGTAATCTAGTTAGCATCGAGAATATGTCTCCAGCTAGGTAATCTAGTTAGCATCGAGAATATGTCTCCAGCTAGGTAATCTAGTTAGCATGTCTCCAGAGTAATCTAGTTAGTCTCCAGCTAGGTAATCTAGTTAGCACGAGAATATGTCTCAGCTAGGTAATCTAGTTAGCATTGAGAATATGTCTCCAGCTAGGTAATCTAGTTAGCATTATGAGAATGTGTCTCCAGCTAGGTAATCTAGTTAGCATCGAGAATATGTCTCCAGCTAGGTAATCTAGTTAGCATTCGAGAATATGTCTCCAGCTAGGGTAATCGAGAATAGTTCCAGCTATAATCTAGTTAGAGAGAATATGTCTCCAGCTAGGTAATCTAGTTAGCATCGAGAATATGTCTCCAGCTAGGTAATCTAGTTAGCATCGAGAATATGTCTCCAGCTAGGTAATCTAGTTAGCACGAGAATATGTCTCCAGCTAGGTAATCTAGTTAGCATTATGAGAATATGTCTCCAGCTAGGTAATCTAGTTAGCACGAGAATATGTCTCCAGCTAGGTAATCTAGTTAGCATCGAGAATATGTCTCCAGCTAGGTAATCTAGTTAGCATCGAGAATATGTCTCCAGCTAGGTAATCTAGTTAGCATTGAGAATATGTCTCCAGCTAGGTAATCTAGTTAGCATTGAGAATATGTCTCCAGCTAGGTAATCTAGTTAGCATTGAGAATATGTCTCCAGCTAGGTAATCTAGTTAGCATTGAGAATATGTCTCCAGCTAGGTAATCTAGTTAGCATTGAGAATATGTCTCCAGCTAGGTAATCTAGTTAGCATTGAGAATATGTCTCCAGCTAGGTAATCTAGTTAGCATTGAGAATATGTCTCCAGCTAGGTAATCTAGTTAGCATTGAGAATATGTCTCCAGCTAGGTAATCTAGTTAAGCATTATGAGAATGTGTCTCCAGCTAGGTAATCTAGTTAGCATTATGAGAATATGTCTCCAGCTAGGTAATCTAGTTAGCATTGAGAATATGTCTCCAGCTAGGTAATCTAGTTAGCATTGAGAATATGTCTCCAGCTAGGTAATCTAGTTAGCATTGAGAATGTGTCTCCAGCTAGGTAATCTAGTTAGCATTGAGAATGTGTCTCCAGCTAGGTAATCTAGTTAGCATTATGAGAATGTGTCTCCAGCAAGGTAATCTAGTTAGCATTATGAGAATGTGTCTCCAGCTAGGTAATCTAGTTAGCATTATGAGAATATGTCTCCAGCTAGGTAATCTAGTTAGCATAATGAGAATGTGTCTCCAGCTAGGTAATCTAGTTAGCATTATGAGAATGTCTCCAGCTAGGTAATCTAGTTAGCATTATGAGAATATGTCTCCAGCTAGGTAATCTAGTTAACATTATGAGAATATCTCCAGCTAGGTAATCTAGTTAGCATTATGAGAATGTGTCTCCAGCTAGGTAATCTAGTTAGCATTGAGAATCTGTCTCCAGCTAGGTAATCTAGTTAACATAATGAGAATGTGTCTCCAGCTAGGTAATCTAGTTAGCATTATGAGAATGTATGACTTAGTTTTAGATTTGCATATTCATGAACCAGTTTGGTTTTTACAGGGGAAATACAAATGTTGTGTATTATGAACATGACTTGCTGTTGCATATTCAGCAGCGATCCAAAAACCCAGTTAAAGAGATACTCAGGTACTCTGTATACTTTTCAGCCAGTAGTTCTGAAAGTAGTACACGAGCCAAAAGCGACCAACAAAAATTTGCATAATGCATCACAAATGTGCTGATATGTGCACAACGTCGTTGCTCTCTCTCTCTCTGCTGTGTCCACTGGGCCGTTGAGCCCGCCCTAGATAACGCTGGGCAGGCCTCTGGCTAGCTGTCACTCAAATGGGAGGAGCTGAAGCTCATTGGCTAGAACTAAAATTGCTAGAGGGCTGGCCCACGTGGGGGGTTGGATAAATTTGGCATGGCAAAGTTAAAATAAAAAAATAATTTGCTTTGAAACTAGGGATTTCACAGCTAATTGAGGTATGAGTCATTCTGCTCATATATTATGCAAATGGGAGGAGCTGAAGCTCATTGGCTAGAACTGAAATTGCTAGGTGGCTGACCGGCCCATGTGAAGGAGATGTAAACTCCACATTGACATCAAGCCAAAGGCGGAGTTGAAATAAATACACACACTTTCTGGTCGCCAAAAATATACCGGAGCACGTCGAACAAAAGCCAGGAATATTGACAGACAGCTCCTTACCAAAGTCATTGTCCTGCATGAGGCTGAGGTTGCCCACCTCCTCCCTCATGGTGATCTCCTCCACTCTGCTCTGGTTCAGGGTGAACTGCTGGGCGACGTCTATGTCGCTGTGGAAACAACCGCCAGTGTCAATATTTCAACTCAGTTCGTTATAGCGCTGCACAATCACCCGTTTCTTATGTCAGATAGCAGAGTACAATCTGTATTTGGTTAGGAAGGGACGGGGGGGGGGTCTCCTAAAATTAGGAGAATACTTGTTTGGTGATTTGCATCCTCATTAGTTGCCTGTTACAATTAGAAACAGTCCTCTTCCTGGGAGGCTTGTGTAGGGCTGTATTGGGAGGGAACTTCCTCCACAGACACTATCTATATCCATATATATATGACTTACTCAAGGTCAGGTAAGGGTTGGTCAAAGTCGTGGAAATCCTCCGGCAGGGTGATAGCGTTGTAGGCAGCCTCTCTGTTCTCCTCTGGCAGATCCACCACACCTGGAGGGCAGCCAGACAGAGTGGTGAGCAAATAAACAACAATCAGTAAGACTAGGATCACCAGCCGCCCAAACTCCTGATCTCTTCAAGTTTAGTCCTAGTCACGTACCTGGTTTGAAAGCCACATTGATTAACCTTATTCCTAGTCCCATAAGACACTAGCTACATACCTGGTCTGAAAGCCACGTTGATTAACCTTATTCCTAGTCACATTACACCCTAGCTACGCACCTGGTCTGAAAGCCATCTTGATCTTGATGAAGGCTTCATTACAGTCAGCCAGGAGGTACTTGGCCTTCCTGTTGTAGATCCTCACCACACCGAGCAGGAGGTGACCAGAGGTCCTCAGCGCCATCTTCACCTAGGGGGAGGAGACAGAACCATGGGTGTATTCAGTGTGGTGAAATGTTCTGAACGCTGTTGAAACAGAATGAAGAGAGACGATATGATTCCCTATTCTAACTGACAATCATTTCTGGTCTACAAAATAGACTTCTAGTTTGAACGTTGCGTAACGATGTGCCCTCCTGAACAGGTCCCATAGATCACATTACATCATCATCATCGGCTGAAGAACAGTCAACCGCAAGCATCACCCAGTAGCTGTGGTCACTACCAAGGAACTTTACTCGATGTGGGGAACATGCATGCAGTCTCAGTCAATCGGCCTGGTTCTAATCTGGTCACTACCTAGTTACATCATTAGACCCATGTCTACTTCTTCCACACGTAGATCTGAAACTATTGGATTGGTCAATGCGGAAATAAGGTTAGCCAATGGGATATCTAATGAACAGCCAAGGGATGAGACTGACTTCTCAGACTGGGTCTTCATTGTGTATGGGCATTCAACAGAGACATGAATCATGATATCTGCTCGCCAGGTCTCCGCTTACCTTGGGGCAGATAATGCTCTCCACACTGCTCTCTAGGTTACATTCAAACACATGAGCCTTGGTCAGCTTCTTGTCCCAGTGGGCCGCTAGCCAGATCTTGGCCAGGGGCCCACGTTTGGACAGGACAAAATGGGCGTAGAACATTGCCCCGGTTGGTTGCTAGCTCTTGAAGAACCGGGGGTAAGAGCACCTGGAATAGAGAAAGACGTATTTGAAAGCTTTATTAAGATGGAATGTGAAATAGCAACTTTATCAAAATGTTTAGGTAGCTAAGCTTTTGTGAAGAAAATTCTACATGCAAAATGCTACATGCTCTCTCTAATTCTCTCTTTCTTTCTCTCTCGGAGGACCTGAGCCCAAGGACCGTGCCCCAGGACGACCTGACATGATGACTCCTTGCTGTCCCCAGTCCACCTGACTGTTCTGCCTTGTTATTATTTGACCATGCTGGTCATTTATGAACATTTGAACATCTTGGCCATGTTCTGTTATAATCTCCACCCGGCACAGCCAGAAGAGGACTGGCCACCCCACATAGCCTGGTTCCTCTAGGTTTCTTCCTAGGTTTTGGCCTTTCTAGGGAGTTCTTCCTAGCCACCGTGCTTCTACACCTGCATTGCTTGCTGTTTGGGGGTTTTAGGCTGGGTTTCTGTACAGCACTTTGAGATATCAGCTGATGTACGAAGGGCTATATAAATAACATTTGATTGATTGAAAATAGGCGGTAGTTGTAGCTAATATCAACAAATGAAATGTGTAGTTTTGGATTGAAGATCAGACTCATTCACGACTCTATTGGCTTTTTGGATGATAGGAGACCAATACTCAGAAACATCTGCTTTGCAATCTAATAAATAACCTAAGCTAGCTAATTATTGTACTGGTTGAAACGGGATTTATATAGTTAGCAGCTCATGTTCAAGTACTGGTGGTCTTGCGAGTTAAAAGTTGTCCGAAAAAAAAAAAAAATCTACTACTTGGGGCTTTGATTGAACATGGCTAGGCTAGCATGCTAACATGCTAGCTCACGTTCACCGTTCAGTTAGCAAGAGAGCTAGTTAGCTAGCTTGAAATCCTAGCAACAATTTCGGAAAATATATCAAAGTAAACCAAATAAGAAGAGAAGCATGATAAATGCATAATCATAATTGTGAGATGCATCATTTCACGCTAACTAGCGACGGTGCTGAGCGTGCGTGCATTAACTGCAAACACTTTCCCCCCGGTAGCGGTTAGCAGGCGCGCTAGTTGGTAGGAGGGCCCCGGTACAGAAACCATCGGAGTGCAACGCTAATTTCTCATCACAAAACTCATAAATCATTTTTTTTCTTCCATAAAGTAAAATATATTTAACTTACCGATTGTACCCCCCTTTCAAAAATAAATATCAATGATTATGCAATTACTCCCAGCGATTGTCTCTTCCTGTTGTACTCATGAAAAGAGTCAAGATGGCGCCAGTAGACTTCCTCCCGCTCAGTGTCCTTTAAAAATCAGCAGGATGTTTACAGCCCGAAACATGGCGAAGGAGGAGTCTGCTCGTGTTGACAGCCAGCTGCAAATGGCAAATGCATTGACCAATGATAGCGGGCGAGATTGTTTAAATTCGATTATTGCAAAAATAAAATAAAATATGCAATCTGATTAATTCAAGGACGAGATGCTTTGCTCCTGAGTCAGACTTTAAAATGTGCGGATTCGATTAGCCAAGGGGCACCAGTCTATGGCCCGTGACTTGAAAGGGCAAAAGTACATGTACAAGGAGTCCCAGTACAGAGTCACTGTGCAGTGATACCAATGAGACTATATACAAGGAGTACATAATCACTGTGCAGGGGTACCAGGTAGGAATGAGACTATATACAAGGAGTACAGAGTCACTGTGCAGGGGTACCAGGTAGTAATGAGACTATATACAAGGAGTACAGAGTCACTGTGCAGGGTACAGAGTCACTGTGCATGATACCAATGAGACTATATACAAGGAGTACAGAGTCACTGTGCAGGGGTACCAGGTAGGAATGAGACTATATACAAGGAGTACAGAGTCACTGTGCAGGGGTACCAGGTAGTAATGAGACTATATACAAGGAGTACAGAGTCACTGTGCAGGGGTACCAGGTAGTAATGAGACTATATACAAGGAGTACAGAGTCACTGTGCAGGGGTACCAGGTAGTAATGAGACTATATACAAGGAGTACAGAGTCACTGTGCAGGGGTACCAGGTAGTAATGAGACTATATACAAGGAGTACCAGTACAGAGTCACGGTGCAGGGTACCAGGTAGTAATGAGACTATATACAAGGAGTACCAGAGTCACTGTGCAGGGGTACCAGGTAGTAATGAGACTATATACAAGGAGTACAGAGTCACGGTGCAGGGGTACCAGGTAGTAATGAGACTATATACAAGGAGTACCAGTACAGAGTCACTGTGCAGGGGTACCAGGTAGTAATGAGACTATATACAAGGAGTACCAGTACAGAGTCACGGTGCAGGGTACCAGGTAGTAATGAGACTATATACAAGGAGTACCAGTACAGAGTCACGGTGCAGGGGTACCAGGTAGAATGAGACTATATACAAGGAGTACCAGTACAGAGTCACGGTGCAGGGGTACCAGGTAGTAATGAGACTATATACAAGGAGTACCAGTACAGAGTCACGGTGCAGGGGTACCAGGTAGTAATGAGACTATATACAAGGAGTACCAGTACAGAGTCACTGTGCAGGGGTACCAGGTAGTAATGAGACTATATACAAGGAGTACAGAGTCACGGTGCAGGGGTACCAGGTGTGAGACTATATACAAGGGTACCAGTAGAGTCACGGTGCAGGGGTACCAGGTAGTAATGAGAGACAGAGTCACAGTATACCAGGTAGTAATGAGACTATATACAGTACAGAGTCACGGTGCAGGGGTACCAGGTAGTAATGAGACTATATACAAGGAGTACAGAGTCACGGTGCAGGGGTACCAGGAGTAATGAGACTATATACAAGGAGTACAGAGTCACGGTGCAGGGGTACCAGGTAGTAATGAGACTATATACAAGGAGTACAGAGTCACAGAGTCAGGTAGTAATGAGCAGGGTACAGGTCACAGTGCAGGGGTACCAGGTAGTAATGAGACTATATACAAGGAGTACAGAGTCACTGTGCAGGGGTACCAGGTAGTAATGAGACTATATACAAGGAGTACAGAGTCACTGCAGCAGGGGTACCAGGTAGTAATGAGACTATATACAAGGAGTACCAGTACAGAGTCACGGTGCAGGGGTACCAGGTAGTAATGAGACTATATACAAGGAGTACCAGTACAGAGTCACGTAGTGAGCAGGGGTACCAGGTAGTAATGAGACTATATACAAGTACAGAGTACCAGTACAGAGTCACGGTACAGGGTACCAGGTAGTAATGAGACTATATACAAGTACAGAGTCACCAGTACAGTAGTAATGAGACACGGTACAGAGTCACAGTGCAGGGGTACCAGGTAGTAATGAGACTATATACAAGGAGTACAGAGTCACAGTGCAGGGGTACCAGGTAGTAATGAGACTATATACAAGGGTACCAGTACAGAGTCACGGTGCAGGGGTACCAGGTAGTAATGAGACTATATACAAGGAGTACAGAGTCACAGTGCAGTACCATGAGACTATATACCAGGAGTACCAGTACAGAGTCACAGTGCAGGGGTACCAGGTAGTAATGAGACTATATACAAGGAGTACAGAATCACTGTCACAGGTGTGAGACTATATACAGGGTACCAGGTAGTAATGAGACTATATACAAGGAGTACCAGTACAGAGTCACTGTGCAGGGGTACCAGGTAGTAATGAGACTATATACAAGGAGTACAGAGTCACGGTGCAGGGTACCAGGTAGTAATGAGACTATATACAAGGAGTACCAGTACAGAGTCACGGTGCAGGGTACCAGGTAGTAATGAGACTATATACAAGGAGTACCAGTACAGAGTCACGGTGCAGGGTACCAGGTAGTAATGAGACTATATACAAGGAGTACCAGTACAGAGTCACAGTGCAGGGGTACCAGGTAGTAATGAGACTATATACCAGGAGTACCAGTACAGAGTCACGGTGCAGGGGTACCAGGTAGTAATGAGACTATATACAAGGAGTACCAGTACAGAGTCACGGTGCAGGGGTACCAGGTAGTAATGAGACTATATACAATACAGTAGAGTCACGGTGCAGGGTACCAGGTAGTAATGAGACTATATACAGAGTCACGGTGCAGGGTACCAGGTAGTAATGAGACTATATACAAGGAGTACCAGTAGAGTCACGGTGCAGGGGTACCAGGTAGTAATGAGACTATATACAAGGAGTACAGTCACAGTGAGGGTACCAGGTAGTAATGAGACTATATACAGAGTCACGGTGCAGGGTACCAGGTAGTAATGAGATATACAATATACAGAGTCACGGTGCAGGGGTACCAGGTAGTGAGACTATATACAAGGAGTACCAGAGTCACGGTGCAGGGTACCAGGTAGTAATGAGACTATATACAAGGAGTACAGAGTCACAGTGCAGGGGTACCAGGTAGTAATGAGACTATATAGTCACAGTGCAGTACCAGGTAGTAATGAGACTATATACAGAGTCAGTCACTGTGCAGGGGTACCAGGTAGTAATGAGACTATATACAGGAGTACAGAGTCACTGTGCAGGGTACCAGGTAGTAATGAGACTATATACAAGGAGTACCAGTACAGAGTCACGGTGCAGGGGTACCAGGTAGTAATGAGACTATATACAGGAGTACCAGTACAGAGTCACGGTGCAGGGGTACCAGGTAGTAATGAGATACAAGGAGTACAGAGTCACAGTAGGGGTACCAGGTAGTAATGAGACTATATACAAGGAGTACAGAGTCACAGTGCAGGGTACCAGGTAGTAATGAGACTATATACAAAGTACAGAGTCACAGTGCAGGGGTACCAGGTAGTAATGAGACTATATACAAGGAGTACAGAGTCACAGTGCAGGGTACCAGGTAGTAATGAGACTATATACAAGGAGTACAGAGTCACAGTGCATGGGGGTACCAGGTAGTAATGAGACTATATACAAGAGTACAGAGTCACAGTGCAGGGTACCAGGTAGTAATGAGACTATATACAAGGAGTACCAGTACAGAGTCACGGTGCAGGGGTACCAGGTAGTACAGAGTCACAGTGCAGGGGTACCAGGTAGTAATGAGACTATATACCAGGAGTACCAGTACAGAGTCACAGTGCAGGGGTACCAGGTAGTAATGAGACTATATACAAGGAGTACAGAATCACTGTGCAGGGGTACCAGGTAGGAATGAGACTATATACAAGGAGTACAGAGTCACTGTGCAGTGATACCAGGTAGTAATGAGACTATATACAAGGAGTACCAGTAGAGTCACGGTGCAGGGGTACCAGGTAGTAATGAGACTATATACAAGGAGTACAGAGTCACAGTGCAGGGGTACCAGGTAGTAATGAGACTATATACAAGGAGTACAGAGTCACTGTGCAGGGGTACCAGGTAGGAATGAGTCTATATACAAGGAGTACAGAGTCACTGTGCAGGGGTACCAGGTAGGAATGAGACTATATACAAGGAGTACAGAGTCACTGTGCAGTGATACCAATGAGACTATATACAAGGAGTACAGAGTCACTGTGCAGGGGTACCAGGTAGTAATGAGACTATATACAAGGAGTACCAGTACAGAGTCACGGTGCAGGGTTACCAGGTAGTAATGAGACTATATACAAGGAGTACCAGTACAGAGTCACAGTGCAGGGTACCAGGTAGTTCCAGTACCAGTACAGAGTCACAGTGTACCAGGTTTGTGGAAATATGTACAACTAGGTTAGGGGTAAACTAGGTAGGGGTAAACGTGTCCAGGCAATCAGGATAGATAATGAACAGAGGAGCAGCAGCATGAGAGTGTGAAAGAGTGTGTGTGTGTGTGTGTGTGTGTGTGTGTGTGTGTGTGTGTGTGTGTGTGTGTGTGTGTGTGTGTGTGTGTGTGTGTGTGTGTGTGTGTGTGTGTGTGTGTGTGTGTGTGTGTGCGTGCGTGCGTGCGTGCGTGCGTGCGTGCGTGTGTCAGAGCGCGGCGCTTGCAACACCAGGGTCGTGGGTTCGATTCCTACCGAGGACAATTATGAAAATGTATGCATGCATTCAATACTGTAAATCGCTAATACATTTGTTTCATCACAAAACCGGAGAGGAATATCAGTCCACATTCAATCAAGTTGTCGTTTTCAACAGTTTATTAAACAACCACTGATTTGTTACCACAAAGACAACAGGCGCCTCCGCTATTCCAGCACCATATCAATTTAAACATCATCAAATCAACAAGGCCAATATACTGGCCATGTTCAGGGTGAGAAATGTACATGTCTTCTGTCTGTTGTAGCCTGCAGAGCCTGACAGACCATCTGTCTGGAGGGAGTTTGGTGCAGATAACCTGATGAACCAGACCATCTGTAAGGAGGGAGTTTGGTGCAGATAACCTGATGAACCAGACCATCTGTAGGGAGGGAGTTTGGTGCAGATAACCTGATGAACCAGACCACCTGTAGGGAGGGAGTTTGGTGCAGATAACCTGATGAACCAGACCATCTGTAGGGAGGGAGTTTGGTGCAGATAACCTGATGAACCAGACCATCTGTAAGGAGGGAGTTTGGTGCAGATAACCTGATGAACCAGACCACCTGTAGGGAGGGAGTTTGGTGCAGATAACCTGATGAACCAGACCACCTGTAAGGAGGGAGTTTGGTGCAGATAACCTGATGAACCAGACCACCTGTAGGGAGGGAGTTTGGTGCAGATAACCTGATGAACCAGACCATCTGTAGGGAGGGAGTTTGGTGCAGATAACCTGATGAACCAGACCATCTGTAGGGAGGGAGTTTGGTGCAGATAACCTGATGAACCAGACCATCTGTAGGGAGGGAGTTTGGTGCAGATAACCTGATGAACCAGACCATCTGTAGGGAGGGAGTTTGGTGCAGATAACCTGATGAACCAGACCACCTGTCTGGAGGGAGTTTGGTGCAGATAACCTGATGAACCAGACCATCTGTAGGGAGGGAGTTTGGTGCAGATAACCTGATGAACCAGACCACCTGTAGGGAGGGAGGGAGTTTGGTGCAGATAACCTGATGAACCAGACCACCTGTAGGGAGGGAGGAGTTTGGTGCAGATAACCTGATGAACCAGACCACCTGGAGGGAGGAGTTTGGTGCAGATAACCTGATGAACCAGACCATCTGTAGGGAGGGAGTTTGGTGCAGATAACCTGATGAACCAGACCATCTGTAAGGAGGGAGTTTGGTGCAGATAACCTGATGAACCAGACCATCTGTAGGGGGGAGTTTGGTGCAGATAACCTGATGAACCAGACCATCTGTAGGGAGGGAGTTTGGTGCAGATAACCTGATGAACCAGACCACCTGTAGGGAGGGAGTTTGGTGCAGATAACCTGATGAACCAGACCATCTGTAGGGAGGGAGTTTGGTGCAGATAACCTGATGAACCAGACCATCTGTAGGGAGGGAGTTTGGTGCAGATAACCTGATGAACCAGACCACCTGTAAGGAGGGAGTTTGGGGCAGATAACCTGATGAACCAGACCATCTGTTGGGAGGGAGTTTGGTGCAGATAACCTGATGAACCAGACCACCTGTAGGGAGGAGGAGTTTGGTGCAGATAACCTGATGAACCAGACCACCTGTAAGGAGGGAGGGAGTTTGGTGCAGATAACCTGATGAACCAGACCACCTGTAGGGAGGAGGGAGGGAGTTTGGTGCAGATAACCTGATGAACCAGACCACCTGTAGGGAGGAGTTTGGTGCAGATAACCTGATGAACCAGACCATCTGTAAAGGAGGGAGTTTGGTGCAGATAACCTGATGAACCAGACCACCTGTAAGGAGGGAGGGAGTTTGGTGCAGATAACCTGATGAACCAGACCACCTGTAGGGAGAGGGAGTTTGGTGCAGATAACCTGATGAACCAGACCACCTGTAGGGAGGAGTTTGGTGCAGATAACCTGATGAACCAGACCATCTGTAGGGAGGAGTTTGGTGCAGATAACCTGATGAACCAGACCACCTGTAGGGAGGGAGTTTGGTGCAGATAACCTGATGAACCAGACCACCTGTAGGGAGGGAGTTTGGTGCAGATAACCTGATGAACCAGACCACCTGTAGGGAGGGAGTTTGGTGCAGATAACCTGATGAACCAGACCATCTGTAGGGAGGGAGTTTGGTGCAGATAACCTGATGAACCAGACCACCTGTAGGGAGGGAGTTTGGTGCAGATAACCTGATGAACCAGACCATCTGTAAGGAGGGAGTTTGGTGCAGATAACCTGATCACTGCAGTTTATATAATATGTTGTATCCCTCTAAAACTGGTGCTTTTGGAACCATCTTGGAACCATTTCATCATGGTGGACAACGGTTTGTCTTGTTAGTAGAGTTACCATGGAAGACTATTTTGTATTGGACATACAGTTTAACATCCTCTGTGGCCAGGGCTTCTCTATTCTACTGTGGGTCAGGGCTTCCCTATTCTACTGTGGGTCAGGGCTTCTCTATTCTACTGTGGGTCAGGGCTTCCCTATTCTCTTCCCTATTCTACTGTGGGTCAGGGCTTCCCTATTCTACTGTGGGTCAGGGCTTCCCTATTCTACTGTGGGTCAGGGCTTCCCTATTCTACTGTGGGTCAGGATTCCCTATTCTACTGTGGGTCAGGGCTTCCTATTCTACTGTGGGTCAGGGCTTCCCTATTCTACTGTGGGTCAGGGCTTCCCTATTCTACTGTGGGTCAGGGCTTCCCTATTCTACTGTGGGTCAGGGCTTCTCTATTCTACTGTGGGTCAGGGCTTCTCTATTCTACTGTGGGTCAGGGCTTCTCTATTCTACTGTGGGTCAGGGCTTCCCTATTCTACTGTGGGTCAGGGCTTCTCTATTCTACTGTGGGTCAGGGCTTCCCTATTCTACTGTGGGTCAGGGCTTCTCTATTCTACTGTGGGTCAGGGCTTCCCTATTCTACTGTGGGTCAGGGCTTCTCTATTCTACTGTGGTCAGGGCTTTCCTATTCTACTGTGGTCAGGGCTTCCCTATTCTACTGTGGTCAGGGCTTCTCTATTCTACTGTGGTCAGGGCTTCTCTAGTCTAGTGTGGCCAGGGCTTCCCTATTCCACTGTGGGTCAGGGCTTCCCTATTCTACTGTGGGTCAGGGCTTCTCTATTCTACTGTGGGTTAGGGCTTCTCTATTCTACTGCGGTCAGGGCTTCCTATTCTACTGTGGTCAGGGCTTCTCTATTCTACTGTGGGGGGCTTCTCTATTCTGCACATGTGGTCAGGGCTTCCCTATTCTACTGTGGGTCAGGGCTTCCCTATTCTACTGTGGTCCAGAGCTTCCCTATTCTACTGTGGGTCAGGGCTTCCCTATTCTACTGTGGGCCAGGGCTTCTCTATCTACTGTGGGTCAGGGCTTCCCTATTCTACTGTGGGTCAGGGCTTCCTTTTCTACTGTGGGTCAGGGCTTCTCTATTCTACTGTGGGTGGGGCTTCCCTATTCTACTGTGGTCAGGGCTTCCCTATTCTCTGTGGGCCAGGGCTACTCTATTCTGCTGTGGGTCAGGGCTTCCCTATTCACTGTGGGTCAGGGCTTCCCTATTCTACTGTGGGACTTCCCTATTCTACTGTGGTCAGGGCTTCCTATTCTGGGTCAGGGCTTCTCTATTCTACTGTGGTCAGGGCTTCCCCTATTCTACTCTGGTCAGGGCTTCCCTATTCTACTGTGGTCAGGAGCTTCCCTATTCTACTGTGGGTCCAGGGCTTCCCTATTCTCTGCTTCCTATTCTACTGTGGTCAGGCTTCCCTATTCTACTGTGGGTTAGGGCTTCCTATTCTACTGTGGTCAGGCTTTCTTACTCGGTCCAGGGCTTCCCTATTCTACTGTGGTCGGGCTTCCCTATTCTACTGTGGGTCGGGCTTCTCTATTCTACCTCTGGTCAGGGCTTCCCTATTCTACTGTGGGTCAGGGCTTCCTTATTCAGGAGCTTCCCTATTCTACTGTGGTCAGGGCTTCTCTATTCTACTGTGGGTCAGGGCTTCCCTATTCTACTGTGGTCAGGGCTTCTCTATTCTACTTTGGGCTTCTATTCTACTGTCAGGGCTTCCCTCTGCATCGTCCGTCTCTATTCTACTGTGGGTCAGGGCTTCCTAGCTTCCCTTTTCTACTGTGGGTCAGGACTTCCTTATTCTACTGTGGGTCAGGGCTTCCTTATTCTACTGTGGTCAGGGCTTCCCTATTCTACTGTGGTCAGGGCTTCTCTATTCTACTGTGGGTCAGGGCTTCCCTATTCTACTGTGCGTCAGGGCTTCTCTATTCTACTGTGGGTCAGGGCTTCCCTATTCTACTGTGGTCAGGGCTTCCCTATTCTACTGTCGTCAGGGCGTCTCTATTCTACTGTGGGTCAGGGCTTCCCTATACTACTGTGGGTCAGAGCTTCCCTATACTACTGTGGGTCAGGGCTTCCCTATACTACTGTGGGTCAGGGCTTCCCTATACTACTGTGGGTCAGGGCTTCCCTATTCTACTGTGGGTCAGGGCTTCTCTATTCTACTGTGGGTCAGGGCTTCCCTATTCTACTGTGGGTCAGGGCTTCTCTATTCTACTGTGGGTCAGGGCTTCCTTATTCTACTGTGGTCAGGGCTTCCCTATTCTACTGTGGTCAGGGCTTCTCTATTCTACTGTGGGTCAGGGCTTCCCTTTTCTACTGTGGGTCAGGGCTTCCCTATTCTACTGTGGGTCAGGGCTTCCCTATTCTACTGTGGTCAGGGCTTCCCTATTCTACTGTCGTCAGGGCGTCTCTATTCTACTGTGGGTCAGGGCTTCCCTATACTACTGTGGGTCAGAGCTTCCCTATACTACTGTGGGTCAGGGCTTCCCTATACTACTGTGGGTCAGGGCTTCCCTATACTACTGTGGGTCAGGGCTTCCCTATTCTACTGTGGGTCAGGGCTTCTCTATTCTACTGTGGGTCAGGGCTTCCCTATTCTACTGTGGGTCAGGGCTTCCCTATTCTACTGTGGGTCAGGGCTTCCCTATTCTACTGTGGTCAGGGCTTCCCTATTCTACTGTGGGTCAGGGCTTCCCTATTCTACTGTGGTCAGGGCTTCCCTATTCTACTGTGGTCAGGGCTTCCCTATTCTACTGTGGGTCAGGGCTTCCCTATTCTACTGTGGTCAGGGCTTCCCTATTCTACTGTGGGTCAGGGCTTCCCTATTCTACTGTGGGTCAGGGCTTCCCTATTCTACTGTGGTCAGGGCTTCCCTATTCTACTGTGGTCAGGGCTTCCCTATTCTACTATGGGTCAGGGCTTCTCTATTCTACTGTGGTCAGGGCTTCCCTATTCTACTGTGGGTCAGGGCTTCCTATTCTACTGTGGTCAGAGCTTCTCTATTCTACTGTGGGTCAGGGCTTCCCTATTCTACTGTGGGTCAGGGCTTCCCTATTCTACTGTGGTCAGGGCTTTCCTATTCTACTGTGGGTCAGGGCTTCCCTATTCTACTGTGGTCAGGGCTTCCCTATTCTACTTTGGGTCAGGGCTTCCCTATTCTACTGTGGTCAGGGCTTCTCTATTCTACTGTGGGTCAGGGCTTCCCTATTCTACTGTGGTCAGGGCTTCTCTATTCTACTGTGGGTCAGGGCTTCCCTATTCTACTGTGGTCAGGGCTTCCCTATTCTACTGTCGTCAGGGCGTCTCTATTCTACTGTGGGTCAGGGCTTCCCTATACTACTGTGGGTCAGAGCTTCCCTATACTACTGTGGGTCAGGGCTTCCCTATACTACTGTGGGTCAGGGCTTCCCTATACTACTGTGGTCAGGGCTTCTCTATTCTACTGTGGGTCAGGGCTTTCCTATTCTACTGTGGTCAGGGCTTCCCTATTCTACTGTGGTCAGGGCTTCCCTATTCTACTGTGGGTCAGGGCTTCCCTATTCTACTGTGGGTCAGGGCTTCCCTATTCTACTGTGGGTCAGGGCTTCCCTATTCTACTGTGGGTCAGGGCTTCTCTATTCTACTGTGGGTCAGGGCTTCTCTATTCTACTGTGGGTCAGGGCTTCCCTATTCTACTGTGGTCAGGGCTTCCCTATTCTACTGTGGTCAGGGCTTCCCTATTCTACTGTGGGTCAGGGCTTCTCTATTCTACTGTGGGTCAGGGCTTCCCTATTCTACTGTGGGTCAGGGCTTCCCTATTCTACTGTGGTCAGGGCTTCCCTATTCTACTGTGGTCAGGGCTTCCTATTCTACTGTGGGTCCGGGCTTCTCTATTCTACTGTGGGTCAGGGCTTTCCTATTCTACTGTGGGTCAGGGCTTTCCTATTCTACTGTGGGTCAGGGCTTCCTTATTCTACTGTGGTCAGGGCTTCCCTATTCTACTGTGGTCAGGGCTTCTCTATTCTACTGTGGGTCAGGGCTTCCCTATTCTACTGTGGTCAGGGCTTCTCTATTATACTGTGGTCAGGGCTTCCTATTCTACGGTGGGCTTCTCTATTCTACTGTGGGTCAGGGCTTCCTATTCTACTGTGGGTCAGGGCTTCCTTATTCTACTGTGGTCAGGGCTTCCCTATTCTACTGTGGTCAGGGCTTCTCTATTCTACTGTGGGTCAGGGCTTCCCTATTCTACTGTGGGTCAGGGCTTCCCTATTCTACTGTGGTCAGGGCTTCCCTATTCTACTGTGGGTCAGGGCTTCCCTATTCTACTTTGGGTCAGGGCTTCCCTATTCTACTTTGGGTCAGGGCTTCCCTATTCTACTGTGGTCAGGGCTTCTCTATTCTACTGTGGGTCAGGGCTTCCTATTCTACTGTGGTCAGGGCTTCCCTATTCTACTGTGGGTCAGGGCTTCCCTATTCTACTGTGGTCAGGGCTTCCCTATTCTACTGTGGGCCAGGGCTTCCCTATTCTACTGTGGGTCAGGGCTTCCCTATTCTACTGTGGGTCAGGGCTTCCCTATTCTACTGTGGGTCAGGGCTTCCCTATTCTACTGTGGGTCAGGGCTTCTCTATTCTACTGTGGGTCAGGGCTTCTATATTCTACTGTGGGTCAGGGCTTCCCTATTCTACTGTGGTCAGGGCTTCCCTATTCTTTAATGGTCAGGGCTTCCCTATTCTACTGTGGGTCAGGGCTTCCCTATTCTACTGTGGGTCAGGGCTTCCCTATTCTACTGTGGGTTAGAGCTTCCCTATTCTACTGAGGTCAGGGCTTCCCTATTCTACTGTGGTCAGGGCTTCCCTATTCTACTGTGGGTCCGGGCTTCCCTATTCTACTGTGGGTCCGGGCTTCTCTATTCTACTGTGGGTCAGAGGTTCCCTATTCTACTGTGGGTCAGGGCTTCCTTATTCTACTGTGGTCAGGGCTTCCCTATTCTACTGTGGTCAGGGCTTCTCTATTCTACTGTGGGTCAGGGCTTCCCTATTCTACTGTTGTCAGGGCTTCTCTATTCCACTGTGGGTCAGGGCTTCCCTATTCTACTGTGGTCAGGGCTTCCCTATTCTACTGTCGTCAGGGCGTCTCTATTCTACTGTGGGTCAGGGCTTCCCTATACTACTGTGGGTCAGAGCTTCCCTATACTACTGTGGGTCAGGGCTTCCCTATACTACTGTGGGTCAGGGCTTCCCTATACTACTGTGGTCAGGGCTTCTCTATTCTACTGTGGGTCAGCGCTTCTCTATTCTACTGTGGGTCAGGGCTTCCCTATTCTACTGTGGGTCAGGGCTTCCCTATTCTACTGTGGGTCAGGGCTTCCCTATTCTACTGTGGTCAGGGCTTCCTATACTACTGTGGGTCAGGGCTTCCCTATTCTACTGTGGTCAGGGCTTCCCTATTCTACTGTGGTCAGGGCTTCCCTATTCTACTGTGGGTCAGGGCTTCCCTATTCTACTGTGGTCAGGGCTTCTCTATTCTACTGTGGGTCAGGGCTTCCCTATTCTACTGTGGTCAGGGCTTCTCTATTATACTGTGGTCAGGGCTTCCCTATTCTACTGTGGGCTTCTCTATTCTACTGTGGGTCAGGGCTTCCCTATTCTACTGTGGGTCAGGGCTTCCTTATTCTACTGTGGTCAGGGCTTCCCTATTCTACTGTGGTCAGGGCTTCTCTATTCTACTGTGGGTCAGGGCTTCCCTATTCTACTGTGGTCAGGGCTTCCCTATTCTACTGTGGTCAGGGCTTCCCTATTCTACTGTGGGTCAGGGCTTCCCTTTTTTACTGTGGTCAGGGCTTCCCTATTCTACTTTGGGTCAGGGCTTCCCTATTCTACTGTGGTCAGGGCTTCCCTATTCTACTCTGGGTCAGGGCTTCCCTATTCTACTGTGGTCAGGGCTTCCCTATTCTACTGTGGGTCAGGGCTTCCCTATTCTACTGTGGTCAGGGCTTCCCTATTCTACTGTGGGTCAGGGCTTCCCTATTCTACTGTGGGTCAGGGCTTCCCTATTCTACTGTGGTCAGGGCTTCCCTATTCTACTGTGGGTCAGGGCTTCCCTATTCTACTGTGGGTCAGGGCTTCTCTATTCTACTGTGGGTCAGGGCTTCTCTATTCTACTGTGGGTCAGGGCTTCCCTATTCTACTGTGGTCAGGGCTTCCCTATTCTACAATGGTCAGGGCTTCCCTATTCTACTGTGGGTCAGGGCTTCCCTATTCTACTGTGGGTCAGGGCTTCCTTATTCTACTGTGGGTCAGGGCTTCCCTATTCTACTGTGGGTTAGGGCTTCCTATTCTACTGTGGTCAGGGCTTCCCTATTCTACTGTGGTCAGGGCTTCCCTATTCTACTGTGGGTCCGGGCTTCCCTATTCTACTGTGGGTCCGGGCTTCTCTATTCTACTGTGGGTCAGAGGTTCCCTATTCTACTGTGGGTCAGGGCTTCCTTATTCTACTGTGGTCAGGGCTTCCCTATTCTACTGTGGTCAGGTCTTCTCTATTCTACTGTGGGTCAGGGCTTCCCTATTCTACTGTCGTCAGGGCTTCTCTATTCTACTGTGGGTCAGGGCTTCCCTATTCTACTGTGGTCAGGGCTTCCTATTCTACTGTCGTCAGGGCGTCTCTATTCTACTGTGGGTCAGGGCTTCCCTATACTACTGTGGGTCAGAGCTTCCCTATACTACTGTGGGTCAGGGCTTCCCTATACTACTGTGGGTCAGGGCTTCCTATACTACTGTGGTCAGGGCTTCTCTATTCTACTGTGGGTCAGGGCTTCTCTATTCTACTGTGGGTCAGGGCTTCCCTATTCTACTGTGGGTCAGGGCTTCCCTATTCTACTGTGGGTCAGGGCTTCCCTATTCTACTGTGGTCAGGGCTTCCCTATACTACTGTGGGTCAGGGCTTCCCTATTCTACTGTGGTCAGGGCTTCCCTATTCTACTGTGGTCAGGGCTTCCCTATTCTACTGTGGGTCAGGGCTTCCCTATTCTACTGTGGTCAGGGCTTCCTATTCTACTGTGGGTCAGGGCTTCCTATTCTACTGTGGGTCAGGGCTTCCTTATTCTACTGTGGTCAGGGCTTCCCTATTCTACTGTGGTCAGGGCTTCCCTATTCTACTGTGGGTCAGGGCTTCTCTATTCTACTGTGGTCAGGGCTTCCCTATTCTACTGTGGGTCAGGGCTTCCCTATTCTACTGTGGTCAGGGCTTCCCTATTCTACTGTGGGTCAGGGCTTCCCTATTCTACTGTGGGTCAGGGCTTCCCTATTCTACTGTGGTCAGGGCTTCCCTATTCTACTGTGGGTCAGGGCTTCCCTATTCTACTGTGGTCAGGGCTTCCCTATTCTACTTTGGGTCAGGGCTTCCCTATTCTACTGTGGTCAGGGCTTCTCTATTCTGTAATGGGTCAGGGCTTCCCTATTCTATACTGTGGTCCAGGGCTTCTCTGTTCTACTGTAGATTCGGGGCTTCCCTATTCTACTGTGGTCAGGGCTTCCCTATTCTGTAGATCAGGGCGTCTCTATTCTACTGTGGGTCAGGGCTTCCTATACTACTGTGGGTCAGAGCTTCCCTATACTACTGTGGGTCAGGCTTCCCTATACTACTGTGGGTCAGGGCTTCCCTATACTACTGTGGTCAGGGCTTCTCTATTCTACTGTGGGTCCAGGGCTTCCCTATTCTACTGTGGTCAGGGCTTTCCTATTCTACTGTGGGCCAGGGCTTCCCCTATTCTACTGTGGGTCAGGGCTTCCCTATTCTACTGTGGGTCAGGGCTTCCCTATTCTACTGTGGGTCAGGGCTTCCCTATTCTACTGTAGGTCAGGGGCTTCTCTATTCTACTGTGGGTCAGGGCTTCTCTATTCTACTGTGGGTCAGGGCTTCCTATTCTGCTGTGGTCAGGGCTTCTATTCTACAGTGGTCAGGGCTTCCCTATTCTACTGTGGGTCAGGGCTTCCCTATTCTACTGTGGGTCAGGGCTTCCTATTCTACTGTGGGTTAGGGCTTCCCTATTCTACTGTGGTCAGGGCTTCCCTATTCTACTGTGGTCAGGGGCTTCCTATTCTCTGGTCAGGGCTTCCTATTACTGTGGGTCCGGGCTTCTCTATTCTACTGTGGGTCAGGGCTTTCCTATTTCCACAATGTGGTCCAGGCTTTCCTATTCTACTGTGGGTCAGGGCTTCCTTATTCTACTGTGGTCAGGGCTTCTATTCTACTGTGGTCAGGGCTTCTCTATTCTACTGTGGGTCAGTGCTTCCCTATTCTACTGTGGTCAGGGCTTCTCTATTATACTGTGGTCAGGGCTTCCCTATTCTACTGTAGGCTTCTCTATTCTACTGGGTCAGGGCTTCCCTATTCTACTGTGGGTCAGGCTTCATATTCTACTGTGGTCAGGCCTTCCCTATTCTACTGTGGTCAGGGCTTCTCTATTCTACTGTGGGTCAGGGCTTCCTATTCTACTGTGGGTCAGGGCTTCCCTATTCTACTGTGGTCAGGGCTTCCCTATTCTACTGTGGGTCAGGGCTTCCCTATTCTACTGTGGTCCAGGGCTTCCCTATTCTACTTTGGGTCAGGGCTTCCTATTCTACTGTGGTCAGGGCTTCTCTATTCTACTGTGGGTCAGGGCTTCCCTATTCTACTGTGGTCAGGGCTTCTCTATTCTACTGTGGGTCAGGGCTTCCCTATTCTACTGTGGTCAGAATTTCCCTATTCTACTGTGCGTCAGGGCGTCTCTATTCTACTGTGGATCAGGACTTCCCTATACTACTGTGAATTAGAGCTTCCTATACTACTGTGGGTCAGGGCTTCCCTATACTACTGTGGGTCAGGGCTTCCTATACTACTGTGGTCAGGGCTTCTCTATTCTACTGTGGGTCAGGGCTTCCCTATTCTACTGTGGGTCAGGGCTTCCCTATTCTACTGTGGGTCAGGGCTTCCCTATTCTACTGTGGGTCAGGGCTTCCCTATTCTACTGTGGTCAGGGCTTCCCTATTCTACTGTGGTCAGGGCTTCCCTATTCTACTGTGGTCAGGGCTTCCCTATTCTACTGTGGTCAGGGCTTCCCTATTCTACTGTGGGTCAGGGCTTCCCTATTCTACTGTGGTCAGGGCTTCCCTATTCTACTGTGGGTCAGGGCTTCCCTATTCTACTGTGGTCAGGGTTTCCCTATTCTACTGTGGGTCAGGGCTTCCCTATTCTACTGTGGTCAGGGTTTCCCTATTCTACTGTGGGTCAGGGCTTCCCTATTCTACTGTGGTCAGGGCTTCCCTATTCTACTGTGGGTCAGGGCTTCCCTATTCTACTGTGGTCAGGGCTTCCCTATTCTACTGTGGTCAGGGCTTCCCTATTCTACTATGGGTCAGGGCTTCTCTATTCTACTGTAGTCAGGGCTTCCCTATTCTACTGTGGGTCAGGGCTTCCCTATTCTACTGTGGTCAGGGCTTCTCTATTCTACTGTGGGTCAGGGCTTCTCTATTCTACTGTGGTCAGGGCTTCTCTATTCTACTGTGGTCAGGGCTTCTCTATTCTCCTCTGCATATAGTCTCGCCAAGAGACTCACTAATGAGGAGAGTGAAACAAACCCAAGTAATATCTCTTGCAAATATTCAGAGATGACTCCCGCTTTCCTCAATCCCATGATGCATATTGCTAATAGCTTCCTAATGTGTTTAATCTTAATATATTCAATGAGGATCCGAACCCAGTGGAGTTGTCAACCCTCCAGACAGTGGGATACCTTCCTGGAGCTTCTGGTGTGTATGTTAGAGACTTCCTCATTAAACACCCCCCATTGCATGTTGGGTAGTCTGCTCTGGAGAGGATAGAGAGAGAAAGGATGTTTTAGTTCGACCCACAGCCATTGAACTGGCATCCTGCAGTAGCTGGCCCACAGCCATTGAACTGGCATCCTGCAGTAGCTGGCCCACAGCCATTGAACTGGCATCCTGCAGTAGCTGGCCCACAGCCATTGAACTGGCATCCTGCAGTAGCTGGCCCACAGCCATTGAACTGTCATCCTGCAGTAGCTGGCCCACAGCCATTGAACTGTCATCCTGCAGTAGCTGGCCCACAGCCATTGAACTGGCATCCTGCAGTAGCTGGCCCACATCCATTTAACTGTCATCCTGCAGTAGCTGGCCCACATCCATTTAACTGGCATCCTGCAGTAGCTGGCCCACAGCCATTTAACTGGCATCCTGCAGTAGCTGGCCCACAGCCATTAAACTGTCATCCTGCAGCCGCTGGCCCACAGCCATTAAACTGTCATCCTGCAGTAGCTGGCCCACATCCATTAAACTGTCATCCTGCAGTAGCTGGCCCACAGCCATTAAACTGTCATCCTGCAGTAGCTGGCCCACATCCATTAAACTGTCATCCTGCAGTAGCTGGTGCACATCCATTAAACTGTCATCCTGCAGTAGCTGGCCCACATCCATTAAACTGTCATCCTGCAGTAGCTGGCCCAAGGCCATTTAACTGTCATCCTGCAGTAGCTGGCCCACAGCCATTAAACTGTCATCCTGCAGCCGCTGGCCCACAGCCATTAAACTGTCATCCTGCAGTAGCTGGCCCACATCCATTAAACTGTCATCCTGCAGTAGCTGGCCCACAGCCATTAAACTGTCATCCTGCAGTAGCTGGCCCACATCCATTAAACTGTCATCCTGCAGTAGCTGGTGCACATCCATTAAACTGTCATCCTGCAGTAGCTGGCCCACATCCATTAAACTGTCATCCTGCAGTAGCTGGCCCAAGGCCATTTAACTGTCATCCTGCAGTAGCTGGCCCACATCCATTAAACTGTCATCCTGCAGTAGCTGGCGCACATCCATTAAACTGTCATCCTGCAGTAGCTGGCCCACATCCATTAAACTGTCATCCTGCAGTAGCTGGCCCAAGGCCATTTAACTGTCATCCTGCAGTAGCTGGCCCACATCCATTAAACTGTCATCCTGCAGTAGCTGGCGCACATCCTTTAAACTGTCATCCTGCAGTAGCTGGCCCACATCCATTAAACTGTCATCCTGCAGTAGCTGGCACACTTCCATTAAACTGTCATCCTGCAGTAGCTGGCCCACATCCATTAAACTGTCATCCTGCAGTAGCTGGCCCACGGCCATTAAACTGTCATCCTGCAGTAGCTGGCCCACAGCCATTTAACTGTCATCCTGCAGTAGCTGGCCCACGGCCATTAAACTGTCATCCTGCAGTAGCTGGCCCACAGCCATTGAACTGTCATCCTGCAGTAGCTGGCCCACATCCATTAAACTGTCATCCTGCAGTAGCTGGCCCACGGCCATTAAACTGTCATCCTGCAGTAGCTGGCCCACAGCCATTGAACTGTCATCCTGCAGTAGCTGCCCCACAGCCATTTAACTGTCATCCTGCAGTAGCTGGCCCACATCCATTGAACTGTCATCCTGCAGTAGCTGGCCCACAGCCATTAAACTGTCATCCTGCAGTCGCTGGCCCACAGCCATTAAACTGTCATCCTGCAGTAGCTGGCCCACATCCATTAAACTGTCATCCTGCAGTAGCTGGCCCACAGCCATTTAACTGTCATCCTGCAGTAGCTGGCTCACATCCATTTAACTGTCATCCTCTAGTAGCTGGCCCACAGCCATTAAACTGTCATCCTGCAGTAGCTGGCCCACGGCCATTTAACTGTCATCCTGCAGTAGCAACATTACTACTGCGATAAAACTTAACAGAATGGGAGGTTGATGTGTTCCAGACCGACTAATTCATCCCAGATCAGATCTGTCCATCATCTGTAGAGGGGTCACGTCTCCCGAACCACATCTGGAGAGTGGTCACGTGAGAGGGGAGGGACGTGAGAGGGGAGGGGTGGGGGGGCGTGGAGAGGGGGGACGTGAGAGGGGAGGGGGACGTGAGAGGGAGGGGGACGTGAGAGGGGAGGGGGGCGTGAGGAGGAGGGCGTGAGAGGGG
>NW_026284018.1:0-9308 GCF_023373465.1 Oncorhynchus keta
TTTTCAACTTCTTTCTTAGGTTTTTGCATTCTTTGTTAGGTGCCTCCTAAGAAGAGGTAGGGCAGGAGTCAGAGACACCCCAACGAAGTCACCCTGGGGTGGCAGGGTAGCCTAGTGGTTAGAGAGTTGGACTAGTAACCGGAAGGTTGCAAGTTCAAACCCCCGTACCAATGGTACCACGACGGTGAGAAACCTCCTAATACAATAATACAGTACCAATGGTACCCCGACGGTGAGAAACCTCCTAATACAATAATACAGTACCAATGGTACCACGACGGTGAGAAACCTCCTAATACAATAATACAGTACCAATGGTACCATGACGGTGAGAAACCTCCTAATACAATAATACAGTACCAATGGTACCACGACGGTGATAAACCTCCTAATACAGTACCAATGGTACCACGACGGTGAGAAAACGAAAAACCCTGTAAACACCCTAAACAGAGGAAACACATCAAATAATCATATAATCATCATAATCAATAATCAATAAGCACAAAGACTAGCAGGCAGCGGAGGTTAATAAACCCACAGAGATGAACTAATTCTCTCTCTTGCTCTCCATATGTCCCTGCCTCTCTCTCTCTCTCTCTCTCCATCCCTCCCTACCCCTCCCTCTCTCTGTCTGTCTCGCTCTCGCTTTTTCTCTCTCTCTTTCTCTCTCTCCCTCTCTCCCTCCCTGCCTCTCTCTCGCTCTCTCTCTCCCTCCCTGCCAGCCTGCCTCTTTCTCTCTCTCTCCCTACTTCCTTCCTTCCCTCCCTCCCTTTCTCTCTCTCTCCCTCTCTTCTCTCTCTTTCTCTCCCTCTGTCTCTCTTTCTATCCTCCCATCCCTCTCTCCCTGCCTCTCTTCTATCTCTCCTCCTTTCTCCATCCCTCCCTCTGCTCTCTCTCCCTCCCTCTCCCTCCCAGCTGGAAACAGCTGATACACAGAAAAATAACTCCAGGTCCCAGTTGTTCTCTTTCTCTGAATTCAAGAATCCCAAATCACAATGAAAAGGATGTTAGAAGCCAGGAATTCACCCAAATACCAAGATGAGGTGTCTATCGTCAGCTCCAGTTTAGTTTCCCTGTTCTCTGTTCTGTCAATGGATACCATTGAGCGGGGTAATGTTGACGTCACTGACGACACGCATTGAGAACAGATAATATTGTGATTTTACTTCAGAGTAAAGTAGATCTCTACCCTCTCTTGACAATTTAAATCCTGCACAGTCTCTTGTTTGTGTGTTACAACCCAGTTAGCACACTACTCCCTATATAGTGTCCACACTACACCCTATATAGTGTCCACACTACACCCTATATAGTGTCCACACTACTCCCTATATAGTGTCCACACTACACCCCATATAGTGTCCACACGACTCCTATATAGTGTCCATATTTACCCCCTATATAGTGTCCACAGTACCCCTATAGTGTCCACACTACACCCTATAGTGTCCACACTACACCCTATATAGTGTCCACACTACTCCCTATATAGTGTCCACACTACTCCCTATATAGTGTCCACACTACACCCTATATAGTGTCCACATTACTCCCTATATAGTGTCCACACTACTCCCTATATAGTGCCCTGGCTACTCCCTATATAGTGTCCACACTACTCCCTATATAGTGTCTACACTACTCCCTATATAGTGTCTACAATACTCCCTATATAGTGTCTACACTACTCCCTATATAGTGTCCACACTACTCCTTATATAGTGCCCACACTACTCCCTATATAGTGTCCACACTACTCCCTATATAGTGTCCACACTACTCCTTATATAGTGCCCACACTACACCCTATATAGTGTCTACACTACTCCCTATATAGTGTCCACACTACTCCCTATATAGTGTCCACACTACTCCCTATATAGTGTCCACACTACTCCCTATATAGTGTCCACACTACTCCCTATATAGTGTCCACACTACTCCTTATTTAGTGCCCACACTACACCCTATATAGTGTCCACACTACTCCCTATATAGTGTCCACACTACTCCCTATATAGTGTCTACACTACTCCCTATATAGTGTCCACACTACTCCCTATATAGTGTCCACACTACTCCCTATATAGTGTCCACACTACTCCCTATATAGTGTCCACACTACTCCCTATATGGTGTCCACACTACTCCCTATATGGTGTCCACACTACTCCTTATATAGTGCCCACACTACTCCCTATATAGTGCCCACACTACTCCCTAAATAGAATCCACACTACTCCCTATATAGTGTCCATACTACTCCCTAAATAGTGTCCATACTACTCCCTAAATAGTGTCCACACAACCAATATCTGCCCTATTTCTGGGCAGATTTATGTATAACCAACCTCGTCCTATTCTCTGACACAAACAGAATGTTTGACCTCTGCCTGACCTGACCCTGAGCCTGCCTGCTGTCCTGAACCTTGACCTCTACTCTGGATTAACGACCTCTGCCTGACCTGACCCTGAGCCTGCCTGCCGTCCTGAACCTTGACCTCTACTCTGGATTAACGACCTCTGCCTGACCTGACCCTGAGCCTGCCTGCTGTCCTGAACCTTGACCTCTACTCTGGATTACCGACCTCTGCCTGACCTGACCCTGAGCCTGCCTGCTGTCCTGAACCTTGACCTCTACTCTGGATTACCGACCTCTGCCTGACCTGACCCTAAGCCTGCCTGCCGTCCTGAACCTTGACCTTCTTACTTGGATTATCGACCCTGCATGTCGTTTGCCTTCCCTGTTGTTGCAATTAACATTGTTTCTTCAACACAGTCTGCACTTGGGTCTAACCTGAAACCTGATAGTTACATTCATTTTTCACATACACGTGTATGTGTGATTGATGAGCACTGTGTGTGTGTTTTTTTGTGTGAGGGTTGCAGTGGTGCTAGTGTGTGATGATAAGCCCTGTGTGTCTGACTCTCGTAGCTTGTCCTGCTGTAACTACATATGTGAGTGAGATGTTAGTAAGATACCCAAACTAAGTGTTTTCATCATTCTAGATTGTACGGGGTAGCAACAAGAAGAAACGCTGCGATGTGTGGACCTACAGGAAGATACGGTACACATACATCTAGTGCAAGAAATACATTTGCAACACACACACAGTAAAACTCTGTCCCTCATGGGGTGTGTAGACCGGCCTTAATTTGTGTTCCATGGGGCTCATTTATCATTTACATCAAATACTGTGTGGGAAAATGTGTCCTTCCAATTTCTTTAGTTCACAGCATTAATCATCAGTAGTGATGAAAACCTTGTTTCATTTATATTTGTTCAAGATGAACATGATTTATTCCACCCATGTCTTCATTATAGTTAATATTTGTTTAAAAAAAATCACCCCCCAAAAAAGGTGATCTAGCAGAGGTAAATGGCAAATATTAACCATGTATGCTGTCTATACTGTTTGTAATTGATGTAAATCAACATCTAATGAATGATGAATTTTTATGTAAATTGTTATGTATTGTTTTAAAACCCAATAATGTTGTGGGTCCATCAGACCCGTGAACATTGGGGGAATATAATGTTGTGGGTCCATCAGACCAGTGAACATTGGGGGAATATAATGTTGTGGGTCCATCAGACCAGTGAACATTGGGGGAATATAATGTTGTGGGTCCATCAGACCCGTGAACATTGGGGGAATATAATGTTGTGGGTCCATCAGACCCATGAACATTGGGGGAATATAATGTTGTGGGTCCATCAGACCAGTGAACATTGGGGGAATATAATGTTGTGGGTCCATCAGACCCGTGAACATTGGGGAATATAATGCTGTGGGTCCATCAGACCCGTGAACATTGGGGGAATATAATGTTGTGGGTCCATCAGACCCGTGACATTGGGGGAAATATGTTGTGGGTCCATCAGACCCGTGGACATTGGGGGAATATAATGTTGTGGGTCCATCAGACCCCATTGGGGGAATATAATGCTGTGGGTCCATCAGACCCGTGAACATTGGGGGAATATAATGTTGTGGGTCCATCAGACCCGTGAACATTGGGGGAATATAATGCTGTGGGTCCATCAGACCTGTGAACATTGGGGAATATAATGCTGTGGGTCCATCAGACCTGTGAACATTGGGGAATATAATGCTGTGGGTCCATCAGACTCAGAACATTGGGGAATATAATGTTGTGGGTCCATCAGACCCGTGAACATTGGGGAATAACAAAAACATGAGTAAAAGAAGAGGGGACTAAATCAGATAAAAATCTTTTAATATATATATATTTTTTAAATAAAGCTTGATTTATTTAGTCCTATCATTTAACTTAGGTTTCTTGATTGAAAGGAGACGTGACTGCAACATGTTAATTATTAACTTGAAGATTACATTTGAACTCAACCAAAGCTTGAAACCCTAGATCCCTAGTATTTATTGTCTATGTTTTCTTTAACCCTAGGTTGAAGCTGTTTATGACTTAATTAACTAATGCTATATAGAACTATTATAATAGACAATATATGACTTATAGAGCATGGTACATTTCATTTGCTCTGTTAAACTCACCCTTTGGAATGACTTTTGATAGCAACTGTGAATCTATGTAGCTATTAATAAAGAGATCTTCAATAATCCTTCACACGATAGCACATTGGTAGCAGTCAGGGGACAAATATGTTAAGCAGGGGCTTGGTTAAAAACCCGGGACGGAGACCAAAGATCAGCTGTAGACGGATCAACCTCCAGTAGGAGGTGCTGTAGATAGACCAACTCTCCAGTAGGAGGTGCTGTAGACAGAGCAACTCCAGTAGGAGGTGCTGTAGATAGATCAACTCTCCATTAGAGGTGCTGTAGATAGACCAACTCTCCAGTAGGATGCGCTGTAGACAGATTAACTCTCCAGTGAGGCGCTGTAGACAGATCAACTCTCCAGTAGGAGGTGCTGTAGATACATCAACTCCAGTAGGAGGTGCTGTAGATACATCAACTCTCCAGTAGGAGGCGCTGTAGTCAGATCAACTCTCCAGTAGGAGGTGCTGTGGATAGATCAACTCTCCAGTAGGAGGTGCTGTAGATAGATCAACTCTCCAGTAGGAGGTGCTGTAGACAGATCAAATCTCCAGTAGAGGTGCTGTAGACAGATCAAATCTCCAGTAGGAGGTGCTGTAGACAGATCAACTCTCCAGTAGGAGGTGCTGTAGATAGATCAACTCTCCAGTAGGCGGTGCTGTAGATACATCCACCTCCAGCAGGGAGGTGCTGTAGACAGATCAACGCTCCAGTAGGAGGTGCTGTAGACAAATCAACTCTCCAGTAGAGGCGCTGTAGATAGATCAACTCTCCAGTAGGAGGCGCGCCCAGAATATAGTAATTATTCTAATAGTGATAATCAGATATTTTTGTCAATGTTGAAAATTGGTTACCATGATGACCTAACTCTGAGGTTGAAAATGTACTCTCAAAAACAACCTATTACAGTTTTCCAAATCCAACTTAATTTCCGACTCTACGAGTCCATGTCGCAATACGCTTTACAATGACTGTACGTTTAAACAAGGTTGATTCAACCAGTTTGTCTCCAGTGGGTACCTTTTTCTCTTCACCCTCTCAAAACGCATTTTTTGTAAACTGGTAGTACGAACCGACCAATAAGACCTGTCACGCTGTAATTCAACATTTTG
The DNA here is from genome assembly GCF_023373465.1 of Oncorhynchus keta. Classification (NCBI taxonomy): domain Eukaryota; kingdom Metazoa; phylum Chordata; class Actinopteri; order Salmoniformes; family Salmonidae; genus Oncorhynchus; species Oncorhynchus keta. The sequence goes on from NW_026284018.1 coordinate 5,654, forward strand.
ATTGTGCTCACCTGTGTCTGGGGTTGTGTTGGCAACGGCATTCTAGAACCTGCTTTGATACATTCGTGGTGTTTGAATCTGTTTTTAATTCATTACCTGATCAAATAAGCTACCTTAAAGCGAAATCTTCCCCTCTCTCAACACATCACACATTCTGATCCAAAGTATTCATAGCTATTCCTCCTCCCACCCTTCCTGTGGATAACAACAGAGAAGCTCTGACGAACCATCCCTCGTTGGCAGTAACATTGTTATAAAAACTCACACGTTGCCACTGTTTGCCAAACCAGTCCCTGTTTGGTGGTTAGCCAGGAGCTTTTCAACAAACAAAACGAACAGACATAATGGGATAGACGATATTCTACCGTCCGTGTCGGACACACAGACAGACACACGCTACAAAACAAGCACAGCAGGGATAGACGGTTTTCCATCCGTGGCAGAAACTTAATGATTATTGAGATTCAACAGAGGGAATGTTTTGGGAGTAGTAGCCAGAGCTGACTACACTGTTTCCCTCCCAAATCATCTCACTAACTCAGACTGGACTGAGGTCCAGACAGACAGACAGACAGACAGACAGGCAGACAGGCAGGCAGGCAGGCAGGCAGGCAGGCAGGCAGGCAGGCAGGCAGGCAGACAGACAGACAGACAGACAGACAGGCAGGCAGGCAGGCAGGCAGGCAGGCAGGCAGGCAGGCAGGCAGGCAGGCAGGCAGGCAGGCAGGCAGGCAGACAGACAGACAGACAGACAGACAGACAGACAGACAGACAGACAGACAGACAGACAGACATTGGTATTCAGACTTACGTTGTGCAGGTGCGTAACAAGGTTTGCAGGCTTGGTTCCCTTGAAGCCACTGAATACATTTAATTCAACCCCAGATAACACACCCACCAGTTGGACCACCAATCTGATCAGGAGTTGATTTTGTTTAAAACATTTTTTTGCTTTTTAATGTCTCTAAAGTAATCTCTTAAAGAAATATGCTGCACCTTTAAATTAATTTGATTACATCACTTGAATTTAACGATCAGTATATACAAAGACAGAAATATGCATATTTGTCTCTGTTTTAGAACCCTGGAGTAGATTTCAAAACGTTCAGATTTGACGTATATTTGTGTTTAGGAAATATAATAGAATCCTTCCTCATGGACAAATAGAGCCTTACACACATACAAAAAAATGTGGTTTCATTCATTCTGAACTTTGACACATTCAGTTCATCAATGGGAATATTGGAAGTAATGCCCACATTGTCTGGTACCTATACTGTATACAGCATAGATTTTTTTATGTACATTTCTTGTGTTACTTTTAATTGAACAAACAGAAGTCGGATGACGTTCTAGAGAGCGTTTCATTTGGTTTCCAGTCTTTGTCTTGTCATTCAAATTGTTTTGGGTACCCAAATGTTGTCCTTACGTGTTATGAGACGATATAAATTACTTCAAGATAATGGCGCAGTTTTTTTACACTGTGAGAAAGGGGCATAAATAAATAAATTAACCTGACATGTTGATATGCTTTTCAGTTTCCTGCCACATGGCTGGTTTCAAAATATTTGTAAAAATGCTGTTTTTTTTTCACTGCAACCACTCTCGACCTCCTTCATGGTTTCATGTAAAAGTGATGGGATTTGGTGAGGGAATTAAGTCAAGGTCAGAATATGGCATTTTCGCCTGTAGACACACCTCCACCACACCTTCATTTCATTGATCTCCAAACGCCCACCTGGCTGGCTTTCGGGTTTCCTCCATGCTTCAGTGTAAGGTCAGAGCATGAAACTGACATTAGATCAGCAACGTCTACAGGCAACTTCATCCTTTGCTATGTGGAGAAGCGTTCCTCTCTGAGGAATTGTGCTACTCCCCCTGACCATGCTCTCCACTGGAGCAACTAATGCGAGAGAAGCAAAAATACATCCAACTGTAAAACGATCACAACCTCTGTCTGTCTGACAGTCCAGGGAGACACTGAAGTTATTGCTTTGCCAAGTGGAAAACTTCTCTCTCGTTCTCGTTCTCGTTCTCTCTCTCCTCTCTCTCTCTATCTCTCTCTCTCTCTCTCTCTCTCTCTCTCTCTCTCTCTCTCTCTCTCTCTCTCTCTCTCTCTCTCTCTCTCTCTTTCTTTTCCTCAACAGCTCCCTCTCTCTCTTTCTTTTCCTCAACAGCTCCCTCTCTCTCTCTTTCTTTTCCTCAACAGCTCCCTCCCTCTCTCTCTCTCTTTCTTTTCCTCAACAGCTCCCTCCCTCCCTCCCTCCCTCCCTCCCTCCCTCCCTCCCTCCCTCCCTCCCTCCCTCCCTCCCTCCCTCCCTCCCTCCCTCCCTCCCTCCCTCCCTCCCTCCCTCCCTCCCTCCCTCCCTCCCTCCCTCCCTCCCTCCACTGCTCCCTCCCTCCACTGCTCCCTCCCTCCCTCCCTCCCCTCCCTCCCTCCCTCCCTCCCTCCCTCCCCTCCCTCCCTCCCTCCCTCCCTCCCTCCCTCCCCTCCCTCCCTCCCTCCCTCCCTCCCTCCCTCCCTCCCTCCCTCCCTCCCTCCCTCCACTGCTCCCTCCCTCCCTCCACTGCTCCCTCCCTCCCTCCCTCCCTCCCTCCCTCCACTGCTCCCTCCTCCCTCCCTCCCTCCCTCCCTCCCTCCCTCCCTCCCTCCCTCCCTCCCTCCCTCCCTCCCTCCCTCCCTCCCTCCCTCCCTCCCTCCCTCCCTCCCTCCCCTCCCTCCCTCCCTCCCCCTCCCTCCCTCCCTCCACTGCTCCCTCCCTCCCTCCCTCCCTCCCTCCCTCCCTCCCTCCCTCCCTCCCCTCCCTCCCTCCCTCCCTCCCTCCCTCCCTCCCTCCCTCCCTCCCTCCCCTCCCTCCACTGCTCCCTCCCTCCCTTGTCAATTGAAATAAATAAATGATGCCCTAATCTATGGATTTCACTAGACTGGGCAGTGGTCTAGCCATTCTCTACTGTTATACTCTACTGTTATGTAGAAAGAGGAGTGGGAGGCCCCGGTGCACAACTGAGCAAGAGGACAAGTACATTAGAGTGTCTAGTTTGAGAAACAGATGCCTCACAAGTCATGAACTGGTAGCTTCATTAAATAGTATCCGCAAAACACCAGTCTCAACATGAACAGTGAAGAGGTGACTCTGGGATGTTTGAATGGTCAGGTATATACTGTACTATTCAGTTAAGTATACTCAACTGTTATGAATACTATACTGTTGCGTAATCTACTCTTAAACTGTTATGTACACTCCTATGTTCACTCTATTGTTATTCTCTACAGTTATACTATATTATTATGTACACTCCTATATATACTCTATTGTTATTCTCTACAGTTAAACTCTCTGCTGTTATGTGTACTATACTGTTATGTATAATCCACTAGCATGTATACTCTACAGTTATACGGTTATGTATGCTATACTATTATACTGTAGTTTTATGTTTACTCTATTTATGTTTACTCTACTGTTATAATATACTGTTAAGTATACTCTACTTCTAAGTATGCCCCACTGTTATGTAAATTCTACTGTTATACTCTACTATTATGTATGCTATACTGAGTGAGAGAGCGAGAGTGAGAGCGAGAGTGAGAGAGCGAAGAGAGAGAGAGAGAGCGAAAGAGAGAGAGAGAGAGAGAGAGAGAGAGAGAGAGAGA
>NW_026284019.1:0-10996 GCF_023373465.1 Oncorhynchus keta
AGTAGGCCCAAATGAAGCCTGCCCCACAACGTCATTTGCTTTTGGGTGACAGTGAGAGAACCGTTAGGGTGAGAAGCACACCCGACCTCAGGTATGTTCCTAAGGTCCTTCCGATCCGTGCAAGCCTAACGTTGACAGTGTGGCATTAACCCTTAATAGTTAAAAGATGGTGTTTACTTCAAAAAGTTTGCATTGATTTCTCTCCCCATAGGAATACATTGCCTTTACCCCTAAATTCAACCTGAAGTCTATATGGGTTATGAATGCCGTATGAACCTGTCTTTGGTAACAGTCCATCAGGCCAGTATGAGGTCTACCTGTGTTGATTCTAAGCTTCCTGTGGTTAAAATCACCCTAAAAGTGTTTTTCCATTACCTGCCTGCAGTTTGATAGACATAGTGCATTCAACCCTGTGTAAATCAGTCAATTCTTAACGTAAGGACTTAAAACTCAGGATTCTGTAAAAGCATAGCCCAGTGAGGATATGTGTTGACTTATAGCTTCCTGTGACAACCGGAAGTGCCTTAATTGGTGTCTCAGGGGCTGTTTCGAGGGGTTAAAAAAGTCAGATCTGTCCAAAACTTCATATGTGTGATTAGGCAACCCCCATGAACTGTAAATCAGTCATTTTTCCCATAAAATTTCAAAGGAAAACTAAATCACACAGACACACAACTTGGAAGGAGGGACGTATTGGGGTTTGTAGAGACAGACAGTGCCTCCAATAGTTAGCTTTGTTCGAGCTAAAAAGAACCGTCAGACCTAGAGTTCCGAAACTTTAGAAACCTGTTCTAGACCTCGGGTCGATAGTGCGTGGTGAGTTAGGTGGCTCTAGAAGGTTCTCGGACCGAGAAATAGCCTCGTACATTTGCAATGATTTCAATTCATTTTGACCATTACGAAAATGGCGACATTTAGAAAAGTCTCAGAGACACAAGACTAGGTGCATTGGAACCGGCTCGGCCCATAGAGACGGACCCCAACGTTTCGGTCCGATAGCTCATTCAAGGACCCCATAGCAAGGCATGGAAAAAAGTGGATTTTCAGCACCAATTAGGGTTTTACTCGGGCACCGAAGGACCTATCGAGCCGAAACTCGGGATTCGGGGTCGCCTCACATAGGCCTTCACATAATGTCTGACCTGGACCCGCAGCTAGAACGTAACTATGTGTTTTACGTTTTTATTATGTTTTAAACTAATGGCGCTGTGAATTATGGGCCTGCTCTGACATATGTGATAGTTGGCTTCTAAATGAGTTGGAAAAAGTGGGTTTGGTGTCAATTGGTATCAGTTTGGTGTCAGAATGACATCTAATTGACTGGTGGACACTGACTTGCTAGTTGACTTTTGTACATTAGCAATATGTTTAAACGGAGAGGGACCATCACCAAAATGGCATTCTGAAATCAACACAAAAATGGCATCACCATAGTCTCCAGGCTGTGCAGAGTTCAACGAGACGCCCGCTTGACCGTAGCTCGCTCTGAGTGCAGCGACCTTGAAAAAAAGAAGGCGCAAAAGGAAGCCTGGCCCTCAATGTCATTTGCTTTTGGGTGACAGTGAGAGAACCGTTAGGGTGAGAAGCACAATTCGACCTCAGGTACGTTCCTAAGGTCCTTCCGATCCGTGCAAGCCTAACCTTGACCGTGTGGCATTAACCCTTAATAGTTAAAAGAAGGTGTTTACTTCAAAGAGTTTGCATTGACTTCTCTCCCCATAGGAATACATTGCCTTTACCCCTAAATTCAACCTGAAGTCTATATGGGTTATGAATGCCGTATGAACCTGTCTTTGGTAACAGTCCATCAGGCCAGTATGAGGTCTACCTGTGTTGATTCTAAGCTTCCTGGACCAACCGGAAGTGGTTAAAATCACCCTAAAAGTGTTTTTCCATTACCTGCCTGCAGTTTGATAGACATAGTGCATTCAACCCTGTGTAAATCAGTCAATTCTTAACGTAAGGACTTAAAACTCAGGATTCTGTAAAAGCATAGCCCAGTGAGGATATATGTTGACTTATAGCTTCCTGTGACAACCGGAAGTGCCTTAATTGGTGTCTCAGGGGCTGTTTCGAGGGGTTAAAAAAGTCAGATCTTTTCAAAACTTCATATGTGTGACTAGGTAACCCTCATGAACTGTAAATCAGTCATCTCTCCCAACAGATGTCAAAGAAAAGCTCTCACACGCACACACAGCAAGGATGGAGTGAAAAAGTGTGGTTCTCAAAGACACAGAGAGCAGGCAATGGCATAAACATAATGTCTAGGCCGTGCCGAGTTCAACGAGATATCCCGCTTGACCGTAGCTCGCTCGGTCTGAGCGCAGCGACCATTAGAAAAGTAGGCCCAAAATGAAGCCTGCCCCACAACGTCATTTGCTTTTGGGTGACAGTGAGAGAACCGTTAGGGTGAGAAGCACAATTCGACCTCAGGTACGTTCCTAAGGTCCTTCCGATCCGTGCAAGCCTAACCTTGACCGTGTGGCATTAACCCTTAATAGTTAAAAGAAGGTGTTTACTTCAAATAGTTTGCATTGATTTCTCTCCCCATAGGAATACATTGCCTGCACCCCTAAATTCAACCTGAAGTCTATATGGGTTATGAATGCCGTATGAACCTGTCTTTGGTAACAGTCCATCAGGCCAGTATGAGGTCTACCTGTGTTGATTCTAGGCTTCCTGGACCAACCGGAAGTGGTTAAAATCACCCTAAAATTGTTTTTCCATTACCTGCCTGCAGTTTGATAGACATAGTGCATTCAACCCTGTGTAAATCAGTCAATTCTTAACGTAAGGACTTAAAACTCAGGATTCTGTAAGTTTCTATGTCAATCAAGACATGGGTTTACTTATAGCTTCCTGTGCCAACCGGAAGTGCCTTTAATGATGTCACAGTGGCAGTTTCCAAGGGTTAAAAAGGTCAGATCTTTTCAAAACTTCATATGTGTGACTAGGTAACCTCATGAACTGTAAATCAGTCATTTCTCCCAACAGATGTCAAAGAAAAGCTCTCACACGCACACACAGCAAGGCTGGAGTGAAAAGTGCGGTTCTCAAAGACACAGAGAGCAGGCAATGGCATAAACATAATCTCTAGGCCGTGCCGAGTTCAACGAGATATCCCGCTTGACCGTAGCTCGCTCGGTCTGAGCGCAGCGACCATTAGAAAAGTAGGCCCAAAATGAAGCCTGCCCCACAACGTCATTTGCTTTTGGGTGACAGTGAGAGAACCGTTAGGGTGAGAAGCACAATTCGACCTCAGGTACGTTCCTAAGGTCCTTCCGATCCGTGCAAGCCTAACGTTGACCGTGTGGCATTAACCCTTAATAGTTAAAAGAAGGTGTTTACTTCAAATAGTTTGCATTGACTTCTCTCCCCATAGGAATACATTGCCTGCACCCCTAAATTCAACCTGAAGTCTATATGGGTTATGAATGCCGTATGAACCTGTCTTTGATAACAGTCCATCAGGCCAGTATGAGGTCTACCTGTGTTGATTCTAGGCTTCCTGGACCAACCGGAAGTGGTTAAAATCACCCTAAAAGTGTTTTTCCATTACCTGCCTGCAGTTTGATAGACATAGTGCATTCAACCCTGTGTAAATCAGTCAATTCTTAACGTAAGGACTTAAAACACAGGATTCTGTAAAAGCATAGCCCAGTGAGGATATGTGTTGACTTATAGCTTCCTGTGCCAACCGGAAGTGCCTTAATTGGTGTCTCAGGGGCTGTTTCGAGGGGTTAAAAAAGTCAGATCTGTCCAAAACTTCATATGTGTGATTAGGCAACCCCCATGAACTGTAAATCAGTCATTTTTCCCATAAAATTTCAAAGGAAAACTAAATCACACAGACACACAACTTGGAAGGAGGGACGTATTGGGGGTTGTAGAGACAGACAGTGCCTCCAATAGTTAGCTTTGTTCGAGCTAAAAAGAACCGTCAGACCTAGAGTTCCGAAACTTTAGAAACCTGTTCTAGACCTCGGGTCGATAGTGCGTGGTGAGTTAGGTGGCTCTAGAAGGTTCTCGGACCGAGAAATAGCCTCGTACATTTGCAATGATTTCAATTCATTTTGACCATTACGAAAATGGCGACATTTAGAAAAGTCTCAGAGACACAAGACTAGGTGCATTGGAACCGGCTCGGCCCATAGAGACGGACCCCAACGTTTCGGTCCGATAGCTCATTCAAGGACCCCATAGCAAGGCATGGAAAAAAGTGGATTTTCAGCACCAATTAGGGTTTTACTCGGGCACCGAAGGACCTATCGAGCCGAAACTCGGGATTCGGGGTCGCCTCACATAGGCCTTCACATAATGTCTGACCTGGACCCGCAGCTAGAACGTAACTATGTGTTTTACGTTTTTATTATGTTTTAAACTAAAGGCGCTGTGAATTATGGGCCTGCTCTGACATATATGATAGTTGGCTTCTAAATGAGTTGGAAAAAGTGGGTTTGGTGTCAATTGGTATCAGTTTGGTGTCAAAATGACATCTAATTGACTGATGGACACTGACTTGCTAGTTGACTTTTGTACATTAGCAATATGTTTAAACGGAGAGGGACCATCACCAAAAGTGACATTCTGAAATCAACCCTAACGAGCCATGGAGATGAACCAGAATCACTGCCCAGCTATCCCGAGTTCATCGGGCCAGTCAATTTCACATTCCTGCAGGATTTTTATAGCATGACAAATTCGTGATGGTACCTGCCCATTGAACCATATTGCAAATGCACAGTGACTTTGCAAAAGTGAGAAAACATAAACAAATGGACATGATGAAATCAACACAACGAGTGATGGAAATGTACAACTATCACTGCTCAGCCATCCTGTGTTCATCAGACCAGTCAATTTTGCATTTTTGAGCATGTCAAATTTCATATGGTAAATGCACATTGAAACATATTGCAAATGCGCGCGCACTTGCAATATGATTCTATAGTGTAAAAACATCACCTAATGGACATGATGAAATCAACACAACGAGTGATGGAAATGTACAACTATCACTGCTCGGCCATCCTGTGTCCATCAGACCAGTCAATTTTGCATTTTTGAGCATGTCAAATTTCATATGGTAAATGCACATTGAAACATATTGCAAATGCGCGCGCACTTGCAATATGATTCTATAGTGTAAAAACATCACCTAATGGACATGATGAAATCAACACAACGAGTGATGGAAATGTACAACTATCACTGCTCGGCCATCCTGTGTTCCATCAGACCAGTCAATTTTGCATTTTTGAGCATGTCAAATTTCATATGGTAAATGCACATTGAAACATATTGCAAATGCGCGCGCACTTGCAATATGATTCTATAGTGTAAAAACATCACCTAATGGACATGATGAAATCAACACAACGAGTGATGGAAATGTACAACTATCACTGCCCGGCCATCCTGTGTTCCCATAGCCAGCATTAATATCAGAATTTTAAATGCATTTACAACCATATTTTATTTTTGGGTTACCAGTTGCATTGAAACAATGCACGTGCATTTGCAATATGATTCTATAGTGAAAAAACATCACCTAATGGACATGATGAAATCAACACAACAAGTGATGGAAATGTACAACTATCACTGCTCGGCCATCCTGTGTTCATCAGACCAGTCAATTTCACATTCCTGCAGGATTTTTATAGCATGACAAATTCGTGATGGTACCTGCCCATTGAACCATATTGCAAATGCACAGTGACTTTGCAAAAGTGAGAAAACATAAACAAATGGACATGATGAAATCAACACAACAGGTGATGGAAATGTACAACTATCACTGCTCAGCCATCCTGTGTTCATCAGACCAGTCAATTTTGCATTTTTGAGCATGTCAAATTTCATATGGTAAATGCACATTGAAACATATTGCAAATGCGCGCACTTGCAATATGATTCTATAGTGAAAAAACATCACCTAATGGACATGATGAAATCAACACAACGAGTGATGGAAATGTACAACTATCACTGCTCGGCCATCCTGTGTCCATCAGACCAGTCAATTTTGCATTTTTGAGCATGTCAAATTTCATATGGTAAATGCACATTGAAACATATTGCAAATGCGCGCGCACTTGCAATATGATTCTATAGTGTAAAAACATCACCTAATGGACATGATGAAATCAACACAACGAGTGATGGAAATGTACAACTATCACTGCCCGGCCATCCTGTGTTCCCATAGCGAGCATTAATATCAGAATGACCGGTAAATGCATTTACAACCATATTTTAATTTTTGGGTTACCAGTTGCACAACAATGCACGTGCATTTGCAATATGATTCTATAGTGAAAAACATCACCTAATGGACATGATGAAATCAACACAACAAGTGATGGAAATGTACAACTATCACTGCTCGGCCATCCTGTGTTCATCAGACCAGTCAATTTCACATTCCTGCAGGATTTTTATAGCATGACAAATTCGTGATGGTACCTGCCCATTGAACCATATTGCAAATGCACAGTGACTTTGCAAAAGTGAGAAAAACATAAACAAATGGACATGATGAAATCAACACAACAGGTGATGGAAATGTACAACTATCACTGCTCAGCCATCCTGTGTTCATCAGACCAGTCAATTTTGCATTTTTGAGCATGTCAAATTTCATATGGTAAATGCACATTGAAACATATTGCAAATGCGCGCACTTGCAATATGATTCTATAGTGAAAAAAACATCACCTAATGGACATGATGAAATCAACACAACGAGTGATGGAAATGTACAACTATCACTGCTCGGCCATCCTGTGTCCATCAGACCAGTCAATTTTGCATTTTTGAGCATGTCAAATTTCATATGGTAAATGCACATTGAAACATATTGCAAATGCGCGCGCACTTGCAATATGATTCTATAGTGTAAAAACATCACCTAATGGACATGATGAAATCAACACAACGAGTGATGGAAATGTACAACTATCACTGCCCGGCCATCCTGTGTTCCCATCAGCGAGCATTAATATCAGAATGACCGGTAAATGCATTTACAACCATATTTTAATTTTTGGGTTACCAGTTGCACAACAATGCACGTGCATTTGCAATATGATTCTATAGTGAAAAAACATCACCTAATGGACATGATGAAATCAACACAACAAGTGATGGAAATGTACAACTATCACTGCTCGGCCATCCTGTGTTCATCAGACCAGTCAATTTGCATTTTTGAGCATGTCAAATTTCATATGGTAAATGCACATTGAAACATATTGCAAATGCGCACTTGCAATATGATTCTATAGTGTAAAAACATCACCTAATGGACATGATGAAATCAACACAACGAGTGATGGAAATGTACAACTATCACTGCTCGGCCATCCTGTGTTCCATCAGACCAGTCAATTTTGCATTTTTGAGCATGTCAAATTTCATATGGTAAATGCACATTGAAACATATTGCAAATGCGCGCGCACTTGCAATATGATTCTATAGTGTAAAAACATCACCTAATGGACATGATGAAATCAACACAACGAGTGATGGAAATGTACAACTATCACTGCTCGGCCATCCTGTGTTCCCATCAGACCAGTCAATTTTGCAGAATGAGCATGTCAAATTCATTTAAACCATATTTTTATTTTTGGGTTACATATTGCAACAATGCACGTGCATTTGCAATATGATTCTATAGTGAAAAACATCACCTAATGGACATGATGAAATCAACACAACAAGTGATGGAAATGTACAACTATCACTGCTCGGCCATCCTGTGTTCATCAGACCAGTCAATTTCACATTCCTGCAGGATTTTATAGCATGACAAATTCGTGATGGTACCTGCCCATTGAACCATATTGCAAATGCACAGTGACTTTGCAAAAGTGAAAAACATAAACAAATGGACATGATGAAATCAACACAACAGGTGATGGAAATGTACAACTATCACTGCTCAGCCATCCTGTGTTCATCAGACCAGTCAATTTTGCATTTTTGAGCATGTCAAATTTCATATGGTAAATGCACATTGAAACATATTGCAAATGCGCGCGCACTTGCAATATGATTCTATAGTGAAAAACATCACCTAATGGACATGATGAAATCAACACAACGAGTGATGGAAATGTACAACTATCACTGCTCGGCCATCCTGTGTCCATCAGACCAGTCAATTTTGCATTTTTGAGCATGTCAAATTTCATATGGTAAATGCACATTGAAACATATTGCAAATGCGCGCGCACTTGCAATATGATTCTATAGTGTAAAAACATCACCTAATGGACATGATGAAATCAACACAACGAGTGATGGAAATGTACAACTATCACTGCCCGGCCATCCTGTGTTCCCATCAGACCAGCATTAATTCAGAATGACCGTAAATGCATTTAAACCATATTTTATTTTTGGGTTACCAGTTGCACAACAATGCACGTGCATTTGCAATATGATTCTATAGTGAAAAACATCACCTAATGGACATGATGAAATCAACACAACAAGTGATGGAAATGTACAACTATCACTGCTCGGCCATCCTGTGTTCATCAGACCAGTCAATTTCACATTTGCATTTTTAGCATGACAAATTCGTGATGGTACCTGCCCATTGAACATATTGCAAATGCACTTGCAATATGATTCTGCAAAAGTGAAAAACATCAACAAATGGACATGATGAAATCAACACAACAGGTGATGGAAATGTACAACTATCACTGCTCAGCCATCCTGTGTTCATCAGACCAGTCAATTTTGCATTTTTGAGCATGTCAAATTTCATATGGTAAATGCACATTGAAACATATTGCAAATGCGCGCGCACTTGCAATATGATTCTATAGTGAAAAAACATCACCTAATGGACATGATGAAATCAACACAACGAGTGATGGAAATGTACAACTATCACTGCTCGGCCATCCTGTGTCCATCAGACCAGTCAATTTTGCATTTTTGAGCATGTCAAATTTCATATGGTAAATGCACATTGAAACATATTGCAAATGCGCGCGCACTTGCAATATGATTCTATAGTGTAAAAACATCACCTAATGGACATGATGAAATCAACACAACGAGTGATGGAAATGTACAACTATCACTGCCCGGCCATCCTGTGTTCCCATAGCGAGCATTAATATCAGAATGACCGGTAAATGCATTTACAACCATATTTTAATTTTTGGGTTACCAGTTGCACAACAATGCACGTGCATTTGCAATATGATTCTATAGTGAAAAAACATCACCTAATGGACATGATGAAATCAACACAACAAGTGATGGAAATGTACAACTATCACTGCTCGGCCATCCTGTGTTCATCAGACCAGTCAATTTCACATTCCTGCAGGATTTTTATAGCATGACAAATTCGTGATGGTACCTGCCCATTGAACCATATTGCAAATGCACAGTGACTTTGCAAAAGTGAGAAAACATAAACAAATGGACATGATGAAATCAACACAACAGGTGATGGAAATGTACAACTATCACTGCTCAGCCATCCTGTGTTCATCAGACCAGTCAATTTTGCATTTTTGAGCATGTCAAATTTCATATGGTAAATGCACATTGAAACATATTGCAAATGCGCGCGCACTTGCAATATGATTCTATAGTGAAAAAACATCACCTAATGGACATGATGAAATCAACACAACGAGTGATGGAAATGTACAACTATCACTGCTCGGCCATCCTGTGTCCATCAGACCAGTCAATTTTGCATTTTTGAGCATGTCAAATTTCATATGGTAAATGCACATTGAAACATATTGCAAATGCGCGCGCACTTGCAATATGATTCTATAGTGTAAAAACATCACCTAATGGACATGATGAAATCAACACAACGAGTGATGGAAATGTACAACTATCACTGCCCGGCCATCCTGTGTTCCCATAGCGAGCATTAATATCAGAATGACCGGTAAATGCATTTACAACCATATTTTTATTTTGGGTTACCAGTTGCACAACAATGCACGTGCATTTGCAATATGATTCTATAGTGTAAAAACATCACCTAACGGAGATGATGAAATCAACACAACGAGTGATGGAAATGTACAACTATCACTGCTCGGCCATCCTGTGTTCATCAGACCAGTCAATTTTGCATTTTTGAGCAAGGTCAAATTTCATATGGTAAATGCACATTGAAACATATTGCAAATGCACGTGCACTTGCAATATGATTATATAGTGAAAAAACATCACAAAATGGACATGATGAAGTCAACAGGAGTGATGGAAAGGAACAACTATCACTGCCCGGCCATCCCGAGTTCATCAGGCCAGTCAATTTTGCATTTCTGCAGGATTTTTGAGCATGTCAAATTTCTTACGTCATTTGGCCCACAAAAAAATCCTTATGCACAATTTAAAAAAATATATAAAAAAATATGATAATAAAATTGGACAAAAGTATATTCATACAGTTCTTACACATGTGTAATTGACAAAAAAATTGAAAGAATTTCAAAAAACGGTCCAGAAAGCACTTTTTTAAGGGTGTGTGAAGTTTTTACAAAATTTTGACATTTTTGACTTTTGACTTTTGACTTCCTATGAAATCATATTGGAATTGGACAAAACATATTCCTTATGCGCATGTAAAAAAAAAAAAAAAAATTATGATAATAAAATTGGACAAAAGTATATTCATACAGTTCTTACACATGTGTAATTGACAAAAAATCGAAAGAATTTCGAAAAACGGTCCAGAAAGCACTTTTTATGGGTGTGTGAAGTTTTTACAAAATTTTGACATTTTTGACTTTTGACTTTTGACTTCCTATGAAATCATATTGGAATTGGAAAAAAAAAATTCCTTATGCCCATGTAAAAAAAAAAAAAAAAATTATGATAATAAAATTGGACAAAAGTATATTCATACAGTTCTTACACATGTGTAATTGACAAAAAATCGAAAGAATTTCGAAAAACGGTCCAGAAAGCACTTTTTTATGGGTGTGTGAAGTT
>NW_026284020.1:0-2802 GCF_023373465.1 Oncorhynchus keta
CATGGGTGTCAAACTCTGGCCCGCGGGTCAAATCTGGGTCTGCTGGGTAATTATATTTGGCCCGCGAGACAATACCAAATTACTACTAGAGCTGGCCCGCTGGTATTATACAGCGCATTCACCACTAATACTACGAATCCCATAATGCTCTGCTGTTTTCGTCGCGCCAATCAGGACAGGACCCAGAAACGCCTTCTTCCTTCTGTGACAGTAGTCATAGCAACATAGACGCTACAACTGTCAGCGAGCTAACCCTTCCCAAAAATGTCGAAAAGAAAGGCAGAAAACAGGAGCTTTCTGGACAAGTGGGAGGCAGAATATCTGTTTACATATGTAAAAGACAAACCTGTTTGTCTTGTTTGTGGAGTCAACGTGGCTGTAAGTAAGGAGTACAACATTAGACGACACTATGAAACGAAACACCATGACAAATACAAGGACCTGGACATAACTCAAAGGAGCCAGAAAGTAGAGGAGATGAAGTTTGGTTTCACAACAGAATATGTTTAAAAAAGCCACATCACAAAGCGAGGCTGCTGTAAAGGCTAGTTATATAGTGGCAGCAGAGATCGCAAAATCAGCCCGGCCCTTTAATGAGGGAGAGTTCATGAAAAAGTGCATGATGAAGGTTTGTGACCTCGTATGCCCAGAGAAAAAACAAGCATTTTCAAACGTGAGCCTGAGCAGGAACACAGTAGCTGATCGCACATGTGATCTTGCCACCAATCTGTATGACCAGCTGATGGAAAAGGGAAAAGATTTTGTTGGCGTTCTCCTCGCTGTGGATGAGCTGCGACGCATCTGATACTGCTCAGCTGTCAGTCTTCATCCGTGGAGTGGACTCAAATCTGTGTTACGGAGGAGCTATTAGGATTCAAATCAATGCATGGCACAACCACAGAAAGGAAATCTTGAGGTTTCCAAATGTGTAACTGAAATAAAGCTGTCGGGATAAACTCGTTGGATTAACGATAGATGGTGGCGCCAGCGATGTGCGGTAAAAAGAGTGGACTGGTGGGCATGGTTCGGAGAAGATGCGGGAAGAGAACTGTGCAGGTGAGCTAACTGTTTACCACTGCATCATACATCAGAAGCACTGTATGACCACAGTAACACAGGTAGTTAACTTTATAAGAGCCAAAGGTCTAAATCACCGCCAGTTTAAATCTTTTCTGGAGGAGTGTGGTTGAATACGCAGACGGCCGTATCACACAGAGGTGAGATGGCTAAGCAGAGGAAAAGTACTGAACAGATGTTTCGAGCTGCGTGAGGAAATATGTCAATTCCTGGAAACCAAAGGGAAGGATACAGCAGAGCTCCGGGAGCAAAAGTTCCTGTGTGAGCTGGCCTTTCTCTGTGACATCTAAAGCCTCGATGCGCTGAACCTGCAGCTTCAGGGGCGGGGGCGCATCATCACAGACATGTACGCTGCAGTGAGGGCCTTCAAAACTAAACTGTGCCTGTGGGAGAATCAGATGCTGCAAGGAAACCCTTGCCATTTTCCCAGCTGCCAATCCATAAAAGCGCAGATCTCTACCGCCGTGTTCCCATGCGCACAGTTTGCTGAGTTTAGCCGGCGATTTGCCGACTTCGATGCCCAGAAATGCAAGTTTGAACCGCTTAGTAATCCCTTCGCAGTTGATGTGGAAAATGCACCAACCAACATCCAAATGGAGCTGATTGAACTCCAGTGCAACGACACGCTGAAGTCAAAGTATGATGCTGTGGGCGCCGCACAGTTTCCACGGTTCATCCCTGACACAATGCCTCAGCTCCGCACCCAAGCTGCTCAGATGCTCTCCATGTTCGGAAGCACTTATCTATGTGAGCAACTTTTCTCCTCGATGAAGATGACCAAAACAACTCACAGGAGACGTCTGACTGATGAACATCTTCGCTCGATACTGAGGATTTCTTCAGCTCAGAGCTTGAGCCCAGACATTGATGAACTAGCATCCAAGAAGAGATGCCAGGTATCTGGCTTGGGCACATCAGATTAGACCAGTGTGCAATAATTAACGTTTTCTTTATGCACTTTTTCTTGCTACAAGGCATGGGCTTGAATGGTTGATTGATTTATTATCATTTTATTTGTAAAATTATTAGCCAGTGGAAAAAGTTTATTTTGGTATTTAAATCAGAAGGCTGCAAATAGAAAAGAGGCATACAATTTTTATTTAAATTTTATTTATTTAATAAATGAATGCCATTGATGTGTTTTTTCATTTGAAATTCGATTTTGCATGTCTCCACTATTAAATTATATATTGTATGGTAATAAGCGATGCTTGTTCCATATTCAATGTTAAAGCAAAACTTGTTTGGGTCCATATTAAAAGGTTAATTTGTTCAATGTTGGCCCGTGACTTTGTTCAGGTTTTACATTTTGGCCCACTGGGTATTTGAGTTTGACACCCCTGATATAGACCCATCTGTTACTGTTTGTCATTATTATTATTATATTATTATGAAATATCATACCGTCTGTTACTGTTTGTCATGAAATATCATACCGTCTGTTGCTGTTTGTCATGAAATATCATACCGTCTGTTACTGTTTGTCATGAAATATCATACCGTCTGTTGCTGTTTGTCATGACGTCATACCGTCTGTTGCTGTTTGTCACGACGTCATACCGTTTGTCACGACGTCATACCGTTTGTCACGACGTCATAGTCTGTTGCTGTTTGTCATGACGTCATACCGTTTGTCACGACGTCATAGTCTGTTGCTATTTGTCACGGCGTCATACCGTTTGTCACGACGTCATAGTCTGTTGCTGTTTGTCATGACGTCATACC
>NW_026284021.1:0-3916 GCF_023373465.1 Oncorhynchus keta
ACCCTCCCACAGGCCTCTACTGGGGTGAGACAGGTACTAGGACTACAGACAGCTAGTTTACCCTCCCACAGGCCTCTACTGGGGTGAGACAGGTACTAGGACTACAGACAGCTAGTTCACCCTCCCACAGGCCTCTACTGGGGTGAGACAGGTACTAGGACTACAGACAGCTAGTTCACCCTCCCACATCCCTCTACTGGGGTGAGACAGGTACTAGGACTACAGACAGCTAGTTCACCCTCAGACTGCAGCAGAGAATCTCTGTCAGCTATAATATGTCCTGTTTCATCTAGTATGGTGTTATCAGACCCCCAGACTGTAACACAGAGAATCTCTGTCAGCTATAATATGTCCTGTTTCATCTAGTATGGTGTTATCAGACCCCAGACTGTAACAGAGAATCTCTGTCAGCTATAATATGTCCTGTTTCATCTAGTATGGTGTTATCAGACCCCAGACAGTAACAGAGAATCTCTGTCAGCTATAATATGTCCTGTTTCATCTAGTATGGTGTTATCAGACCCCAGACTGTAACAGATAATCTCTGTCAGCTATAATATGTCCTGTTTCATCTAGTATGGTGTTATCTGACCCCAGACTGTAACAGTGAATCTCTGTCAGCTATAATATGTCCTGTTTCATCTAGTATGGTGTTATCAGACCCCAGACAGTAACAGAGAATCTCTGTCAGCTATAATATGTCAGACCTATCAGACCCCATAATTCCCTCCATAGAGCACTATGGGTCCTGGTCTAAAGTAGTGCACTATGGGTCCTGGTCTAAAGTAGTGCACTATGGGTCCTGGTCTAAAGTAGTGCACTATGGGTCCTGGTCTAAAGTAGTGCACTATGGGTCCTGGTCTAAAGTAGTGCACTATGGGTCCTGGTCTAAAGTAGTGCACTATGGGTCCTGGTCTAAAGTAGTGCACTATGGGTCCTGGTCTAAAGTAGTGCATTGGTGTGTATGAGATTGGTGTGTGTGAGGTAGTGGTTGTGGAATTGTTAGATTACCTGTTAGATATTACTGCACCGTCAGAACTAGAAGCACAAGCATTTCACAGCACTCACAGTAACATCTGCTCAACCATGTGTATGTGACCAATAACATCTGCTAACCACGTGTATGTGACCAATAACATCTGCTAACTATGTGTATGTGACCAATAACATCTGCTAACCATGTGTATGTGACCAATAACATCTGCTAACCACGTGTATGTGACCAATAACATCTGCTAACCACGTGTATGTGACCAATAACATCTGCTAACCATGTGTATGTGACCAATAACATCTGCTAACCATGTGTACGTGACCAATACCATTTGATTTGATTTGATTTGCATAGGGATTAGGGTGCCATTTCTAGACCCCGTGTCCTTTAGAGGACATCCCAACTCTGACACCAGTTGTAATGTATCCCGTTCCTAGGTCCCGTGATTACATGTCTATTCCTCAATCAGTCCACTACAGTAGTGCATTAGCATCACCCGTTACCACAGTAATTGACTTTTTTGTCAGAACTTTGATGGTTTGATGTCCTGGTATAATTGCATTGTGTTGTTGGGGGCCAGGCAGGGTGCTGTTCTAATCTGGTAATGTGTCACAGTGAAGTCAGTGGAGGCCTAAAGCCATGCAGAAGGCATCTCACTAGTAGCTGGCAGCCTAGCATGAAGCAGCCCAAATGGAGCCCTATCCACTATGCTGTAGTGCACTACTCCTGATCAGAGCCAATGGGAGCCCTGGTCCAAAGTAGTGCACTACGGAGGGAATAGGTTTAGTCATTTGGGCCGCGGGTGGTTTGTTATAAGAGGCAGTGTGGTACAACACAGCCTGTCATCAGTCTTGGGCACCGCCAAGCGTTCTCGGCCCCAATTTATTCAGACAAGATGTCTCCGTGAGACCATAGCTGTTACACACGATGACAGGTACCATTAAAAAAACAAGACTTTCTTGGGGCTCAAAGTGTCTCATCTGAAAGCAAGTCTGCCGTCTCTCCTTCCTGTCTCCTCGACTTCACCTTCTCCACACAACCCGTTACGCCGTGGACCGATGGATCAACTTCTGAAGTGGTACCGTTTGCTACCCTGCTCTCGACTCGGGAAGAGAACCTCGACACAGCCGTTGGTGATTCTAGAGTCGTCGGCTAGTGGGCTCTGGTTACCGCTGAGAGGAAATTGAAAGGCTCTGAAATTTTAAAGGGATTTTTTTCACCCCTGTGTTTAAAATAATTAATGACAGCATGAAATTGCCTTCAACTAACGGTGGTTTCGTTATGACGCTCACATTGAGTGTTGAATCAGTGGAGAATCTGGACGGTGTGAATATTCACGCTCTACAGGTCTATATTAATACTCTCTACAGGTCTATATTAATACTCTACAGGTCTATATTAAATACTCCTACAGGTCTATATTAATACTCTCACAGGTCTATATTAAATACTCTACGGGTCTATATTAAATACTCCACAGGTCTATATTAATACTCTACAGGTCTATATTAAATACTCCACAGGTCTATATTAATACTCTACAGGTCTATATTAAATACTCTACAGGTCTATATTAAATACCCCACAGGTCTATATTATTAAATACTCCTGCAGGTCTATATTAAATACTCTACAGCTCTATATTAAATACTCCACAGGTCTATATTAAATACTCTACAGCTCTATATTAAATACTCCACAGGTCTATATTAAATACTCTACAGGTCTATATTAAATACTCCACAGGTCTATATTAAATACTCTACAGGTCTATATTAAATACTCTACAGGCTCCTATATTAAATACTCCACAGGTCTATATTAAATACTCCACAGGTCTATATTAAATACTCTACAGCTCTATATTAAATACTCCACAGGTCTATATTAAATACTCTACAGGTCTATATTAAATACTCCACAGGTCTATATTAATACTCTACAGCTCTATATTAAATACTCCACAGGTCTATATTAAATACTCCACAGGTCTATATTAATACTCTACAGCTCTATATTAAATACTCCACAGGTCTATATTAAATACTCCACAGGTCTATATTAAATACTCTACAGGTCTATATTAAATACTCTACAGGTCTATATTAAATACTCTACGGGTCTATATTAAATACTCCACAGGTCTATATTAAATACTCCACAGGTCTATATTAATACTCTACAGCTCTATATTAAATACTCTACAGGTCTATATTAAATACTCTACAGGTCTATATTAAATACTCCACAGGTCTATATTAATACTCTACAGCTCTATATTAAATACTCTACAGGTCTATATTAAATACTCTACAGGTCTATATTAATACTCTACAGCTCTATATTAAATACTCCACAGGTCTATATTAAATACTCTACAGGTCTATATTAAATACTCTACAGGTCTATATTAAATACTCTACAGGTCTATATTAAATACTCTACAGCTCTATATTAAATACTCCACAGGTCTATATTAAATACTCTACAGCTCTATATTAAATACTCTACAGGTCTATATTAAATACTCTACAGGTCTATATTAAATACTCCACAGGTCTATATTAAATACTCCACAGGTCTATATTAAATACTCTACAGGTCTATATTAAATACTCTACAGGTCTATATTAAATACTCTACAGGTCTATATTAAATACTCCAGAGGTCTATATTAAATACTCTACAGGTCTATATTAAATACTCTACAGGTCTATATTAAATACTCCAGAGGTCTATATTAAATACTCTACATGTCTATAATAAATACTCTACAGGTCTATATTAAATACTCCAGAGGTCTATATTAAATACTCTACAGGTCTATATTAAATACTCCAGAGGTCTATATTAAATACTCTACATGTCTATGTTAAATACTCCAGAGGTCTATGTTAAATACTCTACAGGTCTATGTTAAAT